>NC_089259.1:57923888-58230673 GCF_963930625.1 Muntiacus reevesi
GTATTCTTGCCTGGAGAATTCCATGGACAGAGGAGCCTGGTGGGCTACAGTCCATAGGATCACAAAGAGTGGGGCACGACTGAAGTGGCTTAGCACAAATGTATCCGACATTAATAGTGACTTGGAATGATATCACAATCTGATGAGGATACCTATCTAGAAAAATTATATATTTCTCAGTGGAATACTAGATGACTCATTGACATTTGAAGAAGAGTTTCTAGGTAACTTTCTGCACTGGGATGTCCCCCTGCTTCTTGTCTCTAGCAGTTTCCATAGCTGAGAATCCTGCCTAGATTTTACACGGCAGTCCAGACGACTTGCCTGAGTGCTGCATTACATATCAGCTAATTGGACCACTAATGAGCTGAGTGACTTTTTCATACCAACTGCCTACAAACCACCCAGTGTGACTGCAGATGGCCTCCTAAAAGTGAGCCACTTCAGAATGAACATGCCTTGTTTCCTGTCAACAATGTAAAGCACAAGATGGGAATTTAAACATTTGAATAGCAGTCTATCACCCTTCAACACAGCTGGAAACTTGATCTTTTTCTTTCAAGTAATAGACAATTAAAATAGCCAGAATAACCATGAAATCAAAAAATTCATGTAGGAAATTTTCTTTTCTCTGTGCTAGTAAGAATTATTTCTACACTAAAGCCACATGAGTTTCATAATTTTCAGTTATCTCAGTTAAATCACAGCTTTTACTTGCAGACATATACCTTTGACATTTTAAAATTAAAGCACGGATTAAGAAAAGCAACCTGATGTTAAAACCCTCAGATGTAATTTTCATAGATGTTTTCTACTCCCTTTACCAAATGGCTGCATCTAGGCTTATATATGTAAGATAAATAAAGCTGGCACAACCTGGCTTGTGTACATCTCTTTAATTTCAAAGAAAAAAAAAAAAAAACTTTAGCTGAAATCTGTGGGGCTTTGTTTGCTTGTTTTTTTATAGGCAATCATTTGGGGCCTCCAATTATAGTAATCTACTTTCTCTGAAAATGCTCTATCAATATCGTGGTACAGTGGTAAAGAATTTCGGACTCTGTGGGAGAAGGCGAGGGTGGGATGTTTCGACAGAACAGCATCGAAACATGCATATTATCAAGGGTGAAACAGATCACCAGCCCAGGCTGGATGCATGAGACAAGTGCTCAGGCCTGGTGCACTGGGATGACCCAGAGGAATCGGGTGGAGAGGGAGGTGAGAGGGGGGATCAGGATGGGGAATACATATCCATGCTGATTCATGTCAATGTATGACAAAAACCACTACAATGTCGTAAAGTAATTAGCCTCCAACTAACAAAAATAAATGAAGAAAAAAAAAAAAAAAAGAATCCACCTGCCAATGCAAAAGAGGAGAGGCAAGCAATGCCCATTTGATCCATGTTTTGGGAAGATCCCCTGGAGGACGAAAGGGCAACTCACTCCAGTATTCTCACCTAAAATATTCCATGGACAGAGAAATCTAACGGGCTATAGTCCATGGGGTCTCAAAGAGTCAGACAGGACTGAGCACACACATTATATTAGATTAACATTGTCACTAAGAAGTAGCTATACGGTTTTTATTTCTAAAGCATTTTTTGAGACTGTTATTCCCATTCCTTTGCACCCCAGAGAGAGCCAATCAATATAAACCAATGAACGTAATTTCTTCACATTAATAGTGATTAGACCGATCATATGGAAATTGAACTCTTTTTAGGGCAGTAAGATCTAAGGACAGTGCTTGTAGGACAAAAATTTCCTTTCCCTTAGTGATTCATAGGACGTCAGTCTCTCCACTGAATACAAATGAAGCTCATGAAGCAACGATCACTAGAAGCAGCCATGTTATTGACCACGGGAAGAATACATTTAAGTAAGACCAATACTCCTGGCCAAACACTGAGGCAAAAACAAGACTAGCTTGGACCAGTGGATATGTGGGAAAGCTCTGCACTCCTTCTCAATTTTGTGTAAACCAAAATTCTTGTATAAAAAAGTCTTAAGAAAAAAATAGAAGTTTAATTCTTGAGGGTATAATCATCATGGAGATCACAGCATCTCTTACCACAAATAGAAGAAAAAAATATATCTTCTGCTCACAGTTTTTGCACTAGTACCAGCTTTGGATTTATTAATAAAGTTTCTAGAATATTCCTATACCATTTTCAGTCTGTAAAGAGTCTGGCTACAATGCAGGAAACCTCGGTTCAATCCCTGTGTCAGGCAAATCTCCTGGAGTAGGAAATGGCAACACACTCAAGTACTTTTGTTGGAGAATCCCATGGTCAGAGGAGCCTGCTCCATGGGGTTTCAAAAGTCAGAGACGACTTTGCCAGTAAACCACCATCTTTTTCTTGATTTATGATTTTACTTCTACTAAAAATGCTCAGGTCATAACACAGCTTTATATTTAATTTCAAAAGAAGCTGCCAAGTGTTTTTATTTTTTTTTTTAACTGCTCAGTTTATGCAAAGTGGAAAAATAACACCCACTAAGTTCTGCCTTTTGCATCTCAATAGAGACTCCAGTCCCAGTCAGTCTAGTTGAATCCTGGGCCTCTTTAAGTTAAAATCTTCCCTTCTGGCTGCCTTTCATTTGGCCCTGCTTAAGGCTATTAACTATGCCAGAGCCTTTGATTGTGTGGTTCACCACAAACTGTGGAAAATTCTGAAAGAGATGGGCATACCAGACCACCTGACCTGCCTCTTGAGAAACCTGTATGCAGGTTAGGAAGCAACAGTTAGAACTGGACATGGAACAACAGACTGGTTCCAAATAGGAAAAGGAATATGTCAAGGCTGTATATCGTCACCCTGCTTATTTAACTTATATGCAGAGTACATCATGAGAAACGCTGGGCTGGAGGAAGCACAAGCTGGAATCAAGATTGCCGGGAGAAATATCAATAACCTCAGATATGCAGATGACACCATCCTTATGGCAGAAAGTGAAAGTGAAGTCGCTAAGTCCTGTCCAACTCTTTTCAACCCCGTGGACTGTAGCCCACTAGGCTCTTCCGTCCATGGGATTCTCCAGCCAAGAATACTGGAGTGGCCTGCCATTTCCTTCTCCAGGGGATCTTTCCAACCCAGGGATTGAACCCAAGTCTCCAGCATTGGGGGCAGACGGTTTAACCTCTTAGCCACCAGGGAAGCCACATGGCAGAAAGTGAAGATGAAATAAAAAGACTCTTCATGAAAGTGAAAGAGGAGAGTGAAAAAGTTGGCTTAAAATTCAACATTCAGAAAACTAAAATCATGGCATCTGGTCCCATCATTTCATGGGAAATAGATGGGGAAGCAGTGGAAACAGTGGCAGACTTTAATTTTTTGGGCTCCAAAATCACAGCAGATGGTGATTGCAGCCATGAAATTAAAAGATGCTTACTCCTTGGAAGGAAAGTTATGACCAACCTAGATAGCATGTTAAAAAGCAGAGACTACTTTGCCAACAAAGGTCCGTATAGTCAAGGCTATGGATTTTCCTGTGGTCATGTATGGATGTGAGAGTTGGACTGTTAAGAAAGCTGAGCACCGAAGAATTGATACTTTTGAACTGTGGTGTTGGAGAACACTCTTGAGAGTCCCTTGGACTGCAAGGAGATCCAACCAGTCGATCCTAAAGGAGATCAATCCTGGGTATTCATTGGAAGGACTGATGTTGAATCTGAAACTCCAATATTTTGGCCACCTGATGTGAAGAACCGACTCATTGGAAAAGACCCTGAAGCTGGGAAAGATTGAGTGCAGGAGGAGAAGGGGATGACAGAGGATGAGATGGTTGGATGGCATCACCGATTCGATGGGCACGGCTTTGGGTGGACTCCGGGAGTTGGTGATGGACAGGGAGGCCTGGTATGCTGTGGTTCATGGGGTCGCAAAGAGGCGGACACAGCAGAGAGACTGAACTGAACTGACTGAGTCTAAAAGGGTTGGGATTCCCGTCCCTCAGCAGGCACGGTGGAGAGCCAACTTTACCGCAGCAACTCAGTCTCCCGCCCCTGGGCCACCCGCCGGAAGGTGCCGAAGTGCCCAGCGGCGCAGGGGAGGACTAGCTGGGACTCGCGTTCGCCAGCAGCAGATCAATCCTCAGCTTTTATGTGTGGTTTAGGTTCCAGAAACTCCTCTTAATGAACAAGAAAAATTATGCCAATTTGGCCCATTTCTACCATCAGAGTGGCATCAGGGAATGGGTGGATTAGGGGTCTGCTGAGGATGCTAGGGGCAGAAAGGCGAGGTGCAGGTTGACGAGGGCGGATCCAGGAAGGATGCTGGAAGCTCTGGCCCGGGCATAAACCCCGTGTCCCTCCTCACACAGCTGGGGGGACTGTTCAGTAGGGATTTGGGGCACCAACAGGTCATTTCGCAGTATTTTCAGAAAATAGCTCCGTGTGTGCCTGAAGAGCCTCCTGCGTCAGCCCTTGTCTATAACCACCTCCTGCTGCTTTCCGGTCGCTGCTTCTGAAGGCTTTCCAGGTCAGCGCTGGTCTGTGTGGGGCCCTATTCCCACCGGATGCCCGAAGTGTTTTTCAAAATGAGTGTACCATTACGCTGTGGTTTAGTTGCTAAGTTGTGTAGGACGATTTTGCTGCCCCATGGACTGTATTGTAGCTCCCTGCCTTGCACCCCATCCCCCTCGCCTGTCCATGGAAATTCCCAGGCAAGAGTACTGGGGTGGTTTGCCTTTACCTGCTCCAGGGGATAGTCCTCACCCAGGGAAGGGACCCTTGGCTCCTGCATTGCAGGCCTATTCTTTACCACTGAGTCACCTATGAAGCCCAATACCATTATACACTACTGCTAGCAATGTGAAAAAGTTTCAGTCGCTCCACAAATTCACCAAACATTTGATACTGCCTGCAGACTGAAATCAGGGTAAATATAGAGGTCTCCTTCTCTGAAGATTCAAGAAGGGTAGCCCTATGATGTTTGTTGTCCACAATTATTGGCAATATTCCTCTCTCTGAATTTTTACTGTAATAGTTGATTATGGTAATGTGGAGACCTACTACCAATATTTTAATCCTTGTCTCTAATGATTTTAGTTTTGTTATTGTTTTGTTGTTGTTGGATTTATTTTAAATTGATTGAATATTAGGAACTTAAAGCAGCTAGCAACTTACCTGAGTTTACCTAAGCTTTCTCCTGAATCCCAAGAATTAAAGAGAGATAGCAATCAAATTTTTTTGCTGTCAAGATAATGTGCATGCATGCTAAGTCACTTCAGCTGTGTCTGACACTTTGCAACCTCATGGACTGATACCCACCAGGCTTCCTGTCCATGGGATTTCCCAGGCAAGAATACTGGAGTGGTTTGTCATTTCCTCCTTCAGGGGATCTTCCCTACCTAGGGATTGAACCTGAGCCTTTCATGTCTCCTGCACTGCCAGTCGGATTTTTACTGCTACCACCACCTAGAAAGCCTGTCAAGATAATAAATGGTAATTTAATAAGCATAGCAGAAGTCATAGTTTTTGTTGTTTATCACTAAGTTGTGTCTCACTCTTTGGCACCCCATGGACTGTAGCCTACCACGCTCCTCTGTCCATGGGATTTTCCAGGCTAGAACACTGGAGTGACTTGCCATTTCCTTCTGCATGGGATCTTTTCAACCTGCAGATTGAACTCATGCCTCCTACATTGCAGGTGGGTTGTTTCCAGTGAACCACTAGAGAAGCCTGATAGTAGAAATAGCTACAGCTTAATTGTCTGTTGTTTGGTGTGTGTGTGTGTGTGTGTGTGTGTGTGTGTGTAAGGAAGTTAAGAAGGAAGCCTATTTCTGCACTACTGTTTAGATATTACAAGCACCTCTGAAAAGCACTTACATTTGTTAGAGAAATAAAACAAAAACAAGATAGATTGAAAATTCTAGGTCCATTCAACTTTTTCTGAAAGTAAACATCCATATGACCCTCTTTACCAATTTAGGAAAGACATTTACAAATTTCTCACTGTACTTTGTGCTAAAGTGGCTTCCAACGTTTGTTAGCTAATGATGGGTCTTAAAACTGAAATCAGAAGGAATAGATGATAGTTCATATGCTGACTATAGAAATGTCACAATGTTATTTCAACTCAGTTCTAAGAAGAGTAACATTAGCTTTAATTTACTGTGTGCAAGTGAATACAGGAATCTCTTCTGATAAATATTTAGGTTTAAGTGATAAGCCATAGAATGATGTTTGGAGGGAAGAAAATAGCACTATATTGATGTGTCTTGAGTATATGGTGTTTCCAAATGCTGTAGAAATTGTACGTAACAAAAACTCAATGTCAACTACTGGTCAAAGAAATCACAGAAACAATTGAGGAAGGGTTTGTACTAATAACAGAGGGGAGAGAAATGAGTTGGAAGTCAGTTTCATTTGACCAATGAAAGGATAAAAATATAGGATAATTTAAACCCTTAATTATGTACATTCAAATTACAATTATGGTACAGTACACATTTTACCAATTCAAAGAAGCCTTTCCAAAACTTTCAGCATGTTATTTTGCTCCCATAACTCTTTTAAATACTAAAGTCTTATTGTTGCATCACCAGTATTATACTTTGTACATTCAGTCCACGTTCCTCCCTACAGAAAACTGAAAGTTAAATTTCTTGTAGATAGGGTATGCTTATTGCATTTCTTCATTCTTAGTACATTTTTAGAAGTATGATTTATTTTGTTGAGTGGGGAGAATTTGGTAAAGTAGAAGACATTTCATTTCTGATAAGCTACCTTTTCTAATACTAACTGAAAAAAATACTTGTTTGCCAAATATCATCAATAAATACATCTCACAGAATACATTACAAGAGTTGTGTGGTTAGTTTTATAGATTTTGTTGAATTTATGTGGAGAAAATAAAATAATTTGTATGAAAGCATTCACAAAATCTCTCACAACTCAAAAATCTTTGCAGGTTCCTTTCTTCTTTAGTATCAAAGTTTACTCTGCCCCAGGATTTTGATTTATAAAGTATTTGGACTCTTGATTTTAGTTTTTTTTTCTTTTTTAATTATTCATGGCCCATTATGGTGAGTTACAAATGCATAAATTATGTGTAACTTTGGGCAAAGAAAATTAAAAATTTGCCTTCTTTTTTGACTTACTGTGTGCTTAGTCACTTAGTCATGTTGGACCCTTTGTGACCCCATGGACTATAGCCTGCCAGACTCCTCTGTCCATGGGAATTCTCCAAGCAAGTATACTGGAGTGGGTTGACATGCCTTTCTCCAGGGACTCTTCCCCACCCAGGGATCAAACCCAGGTCTCCTGCATTGCAGACAGATTCTTTATTATCGGAGCCACCAGGGAAGCTTTCTAGACTTACCAGTATTTTATTATTAACATGTATTTTACACTGAAATACGTGTCTTTAAAAATGTGATGAATCTCTTTCTAGCTTTTGCTCTTGCTCTCATTCTTCTTTTGGTAATGGTGAAGTGATTAAAGAAATAATCTTTGTTGTAAATCATGTTAACCATAATCAAAAATTTATTTTCCATAATAATTTTTAATATTTCAAATATTTTAACTCTATTTTTTGCTAAATTACATATGCACACTTAGCAGCATATTTATATTGTTAACTTAAACTAATTAAAATTTAAATTCATATCTTTTGATACTACAGATAAATCAGTTTTTTCTTCAAAATTTTCTCTGGAATATTACAGTCATTTTTACACCAAGTTAATTATGATAGTTTGATTCCCATATTTACTTAATTCACATTCTTTTATAACACTATCATTGTACTGTCATAGCAATCTGTAACTAGTATATGATTCATTGACCTCATAATTTTTAAATTTTAGCATAGCTGTTTCTCCATATTTCTATTAAGCACAGACATAGAATCAGAAAACTGTTTTTCTTGTCCTGATTTTAGATCATGTAATGAATAAAATCATAATAAAATATCCAGCTAACAGTCAGATACCTTGACCTTTACTCGTTCTAATTTAAATTGGTAAGAATATGAAATGGTGTTTACACTCTCTTTGGGCAGGATATATTTCTCATCCAATGCTCATAGTTGTTTCAAGGACATTTAAAATGGCATGATTTCAATAACAAACATAAAATGTTTCTATATCTTTTAAGTATATTGCTTAAATGTATTTCAAAATCATAACTCTTTCTAAACTATTACTGCTCAGAATACAAATGAGTTTTCGTTAACCATTCATATCTTTATCTTCTGTTCACTTGACTTAGTTTTGTTCTATTTATATGTTAAGGCAATTTTATAAACCACCATCTAATTATACTTCCTGAGAGTATATTTTGGACTGCTTAAACTTGATATAACAAATGAAATGTCTATTACCCAACTGGCTTTAAAACATATGCATGAAATATTCTGAGAAATTAATAACACATTGAGATGACTAATAGAAGGTTACCAAAAGTACTCAGGCACTTAAGTATAATTTATCATATGTTAGGGTGTCCTTTTTTTCTCTACAATCATTATCAAATCCTGAGAAATATATTTTAGCAAAAATTTAATGATGTATTTCATGATAGAGGAAACATGCTTGAAAATGGCATTCTGCTTTGTTAAAACAAAATGAAACAAGTGATAATAATCACTTTTTAATTAGAGGGATAGAATTTGCCTGTCCGAACACAAAAATCTAATCTAATACATATCTGATTACTAAATTTATTAAAGTCAGTCAGTGATCATTATATGTTAGTCCCCAGATCTTGAGACAGTCAACACCCATGTATTGATGATTTATACTCACTACTGACCATGAATAGCACCTTATGAAGACAAACACACCCATTATTTGTAAATTGCTTATGTGCTTTAGAGAGAACTCAGAGTAAACAGATTTACCTAATTTTCCAAACTTACTTAGTCATTGTTTTCAAATAATTGATACACAGAAAGCAATTGGATAATGATGGAAAATATGGGATATACAGAACTGAAATGATAAATTATCAGCACATTCTGTTTAAAAATAATTTTAAAAGCATGGTTTGAACACATATTTATAAATCTAATTGTACAGTGAAACAATGAGATTGATATATGGTAACTGCCCTGGAGGATTGTTGAAAGAAGGGGTCATGCAAATAGAATCTCATATATAAGACCAAAAATGATAAAATAGAAATTATATATGGTGATGAAAATGCACGGAGAAGGCATTTGAAGGGGAGTTTAGGAGATATGCAAGAAAGAAATAAGAAGGAAAACAATGTAGGCTAGGCTGAAGTTTATTTGCTTATAAAAATGAAATATGATGCAAGGGATAAGCAGCATGATGTTTAAGGAGAAAATATGGAGAATAATTTTGAATAAAAAACTTTAGATGCCTAGAAAATAATTAGAAATTATATTGCTATGGGAAAGTTAGAAAATTAAATAGCTAAATCTTAGAGATTTCTATGCTGAAGAAGTCACATTATTGAACAAAAAATAATATTTTTAATTATTTAAACTTCTTTTTTATAAAATTATAATAATGCATATTAGAAAAAAACAATGCAATTTTTTACAGTGCTTTGAACTACTGAGAAGTAATTAATCACATATAACCGTACCCATGTCTAGTAAAACAATATATTTTAGTATTTCCAAAGGCACTTATATGCTTCCTTATTGCCAAAATTTGGCGTCTGTTCACTAGTACTGAATAAAAATGGGGAAACAGAGTTGTGAATGAAGTAGAAAGGAGTAGCTACTATTGCTTTGCTTTGCAAGCAAAGGGGGGCCCAGTGGGCTAATGCCCTCAAGACCATGGGACCCACCGTGGAGTAGGTAGTGAGTTTTACAGTGTTCAAGGAGCAGGGCATGATCAAACTGTGGACAATTATTGAATTGGTTGGCATCAGGTTATAAAGTTTCAAGCATCAGTTCTTTCCTGATTTCAACCAGTCTAGAGTCTATGTTCATATGGTCAGAATTTTCATCTGCAGGGGGTCTGCTTTCTGTAAAAACAACTTAGGAATGTGTGTCAAATCTTTATCTAATCTTTCAGGGAACTAGGAGTTCAGTGATTCTGCTTTGTGGTAGAATTATAGTCTAAATTTGTTACCAGTTCCCTAGGCTGATGGCCTACATCTTCGCTTTGTTTCTGTATTGTCACATTTCCCAATCATTAACTCTTGAGTCAGCATTTTATTAATCCTTCAAAAGACAAGGACACAGGGACTTGTACATGTTTTCATCCTCTAATCACTACTTTCTCTTTCCCTAAAATATTCAGAATCCTGTTTTCTAAGAGTATAATTCCATTTTGACTGTTATTGGATTTTATGTAATAGATTCATATGTTAGATATTCTTGCCTAACTTATTAAACTTGACATTTTGGAGATTTAACTGTGTTGTTGCACATAGGTGTTGTGTTTATGTGTATTGCTGTATTTTTTCTCAAACTTGTCACATAGTCTAGTGTTAACAGACATTTGTGTGATTTCTGGTTCGATGCTGAAATAGATTGTTTCTCTAACTTCACACATACATACATACTTATACTTGCAAGCACGTATACTTGTGGGATTTTGATGGGATGGCACAAAATGTTTAACTAATATGGGTAAAAACAATAATTTTTCAGAAGTAGAACTGCTTAAATTTTACTCTATTTGAATAAATTAATGAATAATAGATTCTGAGACATTTGAGCATAATCTTAGAATAATTCTTTGCATTTATTCCACCTCTTCTTATCTTTTTCAGGCTTTAAAATGATTACTGCACCTGACAAGGGGTGATGTATGGCTATTGACTTAGGAGTCCCACTATAACTTATTTGTCAACGCTGGTTTCAACCGATGACCCTATAAAATTTCTTGCTGCTGTCTATGGCGATAAACTCCCAATTAGTTTCATACATGCAAGTCTTCCCTATTGCCTCAGATGGTAAAGAATCTCCCTGCAATGTGGGAGACCTGGGTTTGATCCCTGGGTCAGGAAGATCCCCTGGAGAAGGGAATGACTATACACTCCAGTATCTTGCCTGGAGAATCCCTTGGACAGAGGTGGACTAAAGACCAAGGGTCATGAAGAATCCAGTGTGACTGAGCGACTTCACTTTCACTTTTTCTATGGCATTTTGTTATGGCTCTACATTATTGTATGTAGTATATTCTGTGTATGTATACAACTTAAAAGATAAGTGTATACATGTATTCCATATAGTTGTCTCTGTCCAGAAATGTCTCCTATACATAAAAAGACAAAAATAAGCAGAAGTTCACCATATTTAATGGATTGCAATTCCCAGAAATCTAGTAGGATATAATAATGTTGGGCTTCCCATTGTGTTCCACTGAGCTGTTTGTTTACACATCCACCAGTGTTAGACTGGCTAGATTGCTATAGTTTTATAGTAAATCTTGAAGTCAGATTTTATGAGTCCTCCAACTTTGTTCTTTTTCAGTACTGTGTTGGATAATTTGAGCCTTTGGCTTCTCCTTGTAAACTTTAGAATCAGTTTGTTAATATTCAAAAAGATAACTAGCTAAGATATTGAAGGAAAGTGCATTTAATCTCTAGATCAAGTAATTAGTTTTGATTTCTCCATACACATATTTTAATGCTATCTAGTGAATGTTCTTGGTGGTGAAACTAAGTTATATATACTAAATCTTGTGGTAGTTACAATATTGGCATTAAGATTAATGAAGGCAGTGTGGGTTTAGAAACAAGTAGTTATATATTTGAATTCTAGATTACTGATTGCTCATTTATTAGCTATGTGATTCTGGCCAGATTCCTCAAACCATCTGAGCCATAGTAAAATAGAAAAATCATTACATTGTATAATTGGAGATTAAATTAATACAATATGCTTTACCTAAGTTAATTAATAACACATTATGTTGCTTAATATATTGAAATATTTCAATTAATGGGTGGCAGAATAAAATACTTGTACATATAATAAATGTGATGTGAGGGAGGGAGGCATTGATATTATAATAGTAGCAGATCTATTTTCCTATTTTCTCTTCAAGAAAAATGTAGGGACAAATTATTTTGAGTTTTGTCATCTAATTAGATCCATTTTAAGATCTCTCTGGACAGGGATAAGTTCAAAGCCAGTAGCAAATAGTCAAAATTTTAAACACTTGATAATAAAATGGAAATTTGAATGGAATTTATCTGAACTTGTTTCCTACATCAAAATTGTTCCTAAAACTTCATCTATGCAGAAAATTTCTCTGGACTCATTCTCAACTGAATAACACATCTCTTCTACTTACCTTTTATCTTATTTTTATTTTATTAGTTCTGGGGCAGCTCATTACTCAGACTGTGTTTCAAACTTAGTGCAAAATTTTACCTGGGTGTTGATAAGTCTGGCAATTCACTGATTTATATACTTAGTGTCAGGCAGGAAACTTTCTGACAACAAAGATAGTTTTCAGTGATCACAGTAGTAGAGAACTTCACTTGCTGGAATATTAACACTTTTAGTCATAAATGAGGATTGATCACTTATTCAAGTTGCCTAGAAATGTTTTTTCACATGGATCTCTCACAGCCACGAAATTATGCAAAATATCTGACGTAGTGAAAGAGACATCAAATCAATGAACCGTACCAATAAAAATTAGATTGTATTATGCACTTTATTGTTGATATTATTTTAAATGCATGCACAAGGTCAGACAATAATTTTGCCTCTTTAATGTCTGCTTGAGAGGGTACCATTTAAAAATAAGATAAGTTGCAAACGGCACTATGAATAAATGCTGGCTATTTTATTTGTGAAAAATATAGGAAATCTACATAAGGAAATAAATCTAAAGCTACTTAATGAAATGAATTTGAAAATATGATACAGTACAAAATTTCTCACTTTAAAAAGTTTTGTCTCCAAATAATATGATTGCTAATGCCAACCCTCGTATGGATTTGCATATGTTGGAATTATATTATATTCCTAGGAGTTTTCATATGTAATACTTAAACTGAATAAAATGCATACTTAGAGTGTTCTGCTGTCAATACTATTGTGTTTTATTGAGTTAAGCAGTCTTACAAAATCTGTGAATTAATAATTTTAAAAACTATTGAGCATACATTATCCACATGAACAGACATGGGCCCTGATATCAAGGAGTTAGCCCACTGCAGAAATTGACAGCTGAATAACAATTATAAAATATCATTAAACTGTATGCAAATGGTAAAGAAAACTTGAGTGCCTTTAATTCTTTAGGGAAAAATATTAAGCTAACAATATATCAGATGATGAAATGTGGAGGATGCAATCCAGAATGATGTAATTACTATTAAAAAATAAAAGGAAATAATAATAATGGCAATAATAATAATAATGAGAAGGTGGAGGAGGTGAGGAGGAAGAAGAGGGGAAGGGGAAGCAGGAGGGAGGGAGGAGAAAAATAATATCATTTGGTTAGATCATAAAAGCTATGGAAAGTTATTAAAGAGATGGGAATACCAGACCACCTAACCTGCCTCCTGAGAAACCTGTATGCACCTCAAGAAGCAGCAGCTAGAACCAGACATGGAACAACAGACTGGTTCCAAATTGGGAAAGGCATATGTCAAGGCTGTATATTGTCACCTTGCTTATTTAACTTATATGCAGAGTACATCATGCAAAATGCCGGACTTGATGAAGCACAAGCCGGAATCAAGGTTTCTGGGAGAAATATCAATAACTTCAGATATGCAAATGACACTACCCTTATAGCAGAAAGTGAAGAGGAACTAAAAAGCCTCTTGATGAAAGCGAAAGAAGAGAATGAATAAACTAGCTTAAAACTCAACATTCAGAAAACTAAGATCATGGTATCCGGTTCCATCACTTCATAGCAAATAGAATGGGAAACAATAGAAGCAGTGGCAGACTTTATTTTCTTGGGCTGCAAAATCACTGCAGATGGTGACTGCAGCCATGAAATTAAAAGACGCTTGCTCCTTAAAAGAAAAGACATGCTCAACCTAGACAGCATATTAAAAGGCAGAGACATTGCTTTGCTGACAAAGGTTCATCTAGTCAAAGCTATGGTTTTTTCCAGTGGTCATGTATGGATGTGAGATTTGGACCATAGGGAAACCTGAGTGCTACATAATTGATGCTTTTGAACTGTGGTATTGGAGAAGACTGTTCAGAGTCCCTCGGACTGCAAGGAGATCAAACCAGTGCATCCTAAAGGAAATCAGTCCTAAATATGTATTGAGAAAACTGGTGCTGAAGCTGAAGCTCTAATACTTTAGCCACCTGATAGGAAGAACCTACCTATTTGAAAAGACCCTGATGCTGGGAAAGATTGAAGGCAGGAGGATAAGGGGAAGACAGAGGATGAGATGGTTGGATGGCATCACCGACTCAATGGACATGAATTTGGGGAAGTTCCAGGAGTTGATGATGAACAGGGTAGCCTGGTGTGCTGCAGTCCTTGGGGTCGCAAAGAGTCGGACACAACTGAGTGACTAAACTGAAGTAAATAGTTCAGAATTTCTGGAGTGTGAATACAGATGGAGAAAGAGATAAGATTATGCTTGATTTGAAGACAAAGATGAGCATAAAGTGCTAATGTGATAGACAAAATATTGAGATTTACCCTGTGAGTTATGGATAAATACTTTGAAGCTTGAGGGTGTGGAGAGTGGTTTGTTAAGGATGCAAATGATGGGTTGAGACCATGGGTTGTGTAGCAAAGACTGCTGGTTGCATTTCAAAACCTGCTCCTCTTTCTTCATGTGCACTTAGCTACATTTTCAGTCTTTCTTTTCATTTGGTGTGGTTTTTGATTAAGTGATACTTAACATGATGTCAGCAGAAGCAATGTGTGCTACTTGAGGATCGTGGTCAAAGACGCAAGAGTGTACCTTTTTCATGTTCTTTTTTTTTTTCCCCCACTGAGAGAAACCAGAACTGAGCAAACACTCCTGGTATCAATAATAAACACTCTCAAGGAATAATAGAAGGACATTTAGAAACACATCAAACTGTCTTGCAGTCATGAGCCATTCACTTTGGCAATTTAACATGAGAGAGAAAGAAAAGTATTTGTTCTATAAGTTAGCATATAATCAGGTCTCTTGCTTCTTCTAGCTTGACCTTCTACCAATATGGGCTCTAAGCATATTAACACAAAATGAAGAAGAGAGTTATTGAAAGCCCAAGCTGGAATCGTTTTGAGGAAGTAGAGAGAAGTAAGATCTAAAGAAAAATAATGTATAGGACAAATGGTTAAGTGGATTAAAATATTAAAAGTCAAAAGAGATGCAGATATTAATGATAATTTCTAATACTTAAATTTTTTGACCTACAGCACAATTTATTGAGTTAAAAATAAGGTATGTACATTCGGATCTATGGAAACAATGTTGAGGAAGAGTTTGGTTTAAGCTTGTCTAAATTTGAAATGGTGTTAGTACGTTTGAAAGTGAAAGTGAAGGTCACTCAGTAGTGTCCGACTCTTTGGACCCCATGGACAATACAGCCCATGGAATTCTCCAGGCCAGAATACTGCAGTGGGTAGCCTTTACCTTCTCCAGGGGATCTTCCCAACCCAGGAATCAAACCCAGGTCTCCCGAATTGCAGGCAGATTCTTTACCTGCTGAGCCACAAGTGGAGGTAAATGTAAGTGAAATTTTGTTGGAATTCAGCATACATTTCTAGTTTTGGATTTGAGAATTGTAGAAACTTCTGTGACAAATGAAAGTAAGCATTGATAGCTTTTCTTAAATGCATGTAAAAGTGAAACAAAAGGGAGTCCAGGAAAATTTTTCTGAATTATGATTTAAGGACCATTAGAGGAAATTATGTTTCTAACAAGAGAGTTGTTAGAAAAGTAAAATAGAGAAGGACTTCTTGGAAGCTATTGAAAAAAAGAAAAGAGTTTCAAATTGAGGTGAATGTCAACAGCACAAATGCCTCAGAGGTGGAAGAAGTTTAAAGGAAGAGAGAATTACAAAGAGTTATTCTTTCTAGATAAACTAGGTAAATGCAACTGACCCTATTCCTTGATATCAGAGAGGTATTCTTCAAGAGCAGAGAGAAATAAAGGTTTGTGAGTCAGGTGTTAAGTAAGGAGTAGGGCCAACCGAAATTGACTGACAGATTTGATTCCAAAATGCGCAGTTTAATGAGGATGATGGTTTTTTGATCCAGGGGAGTGAGACTTGGAAATCATGATTGTGCAATAATCAGATGTGGAGAGTTAACAACATATTAAAGCTAGAAATATAAAAGTTTAGTTAACTATTCAATTTAATTTAACAAATACTCCTTACTTATTCCTTTTCCACTTAAAAGTCAACGTATTTTTAAAGATTTCCATTTTCCTATCAATGAACATAATGTATAAAGAACACATAAATTTATTTATCCTAACAATAAAGCAAACTCAAAAAAGACTTGTTTTTAATAAACGTCTTGATGTAGGAATAATATGACTCTCTTCTCAGGTCAAACTCTTTGAGACCCCATGGGTTATACAGTCTGTGGAATTCTCCAGGCCAGAATACTGGAGTGGGTTCCTATTCCTTTCTTCAGGGGATCTTCCTGACTCAGGGATCGACCCTAGGTCTCCTGCATTGCAGGCAGTTTCTTTACCAGCTGAGCCACCAAGGAAGCCTAAGAATACTGGAGTGGGTAGCCAATCCCTTCTCCAGGGATCTTCCCAACCCAGGAATCGAACTGGTGTTTCCTGGATTGCAGGCAGATTCTTTACCACCTGAGCTACCAGGGAATCCCATTTAATGCATAAAGAACACATAAGTATATTTATCTTAATAATAAAGAAACCTCACAAAAGACTTGTTTTTAATAAACAACTTGACATAGGAATGATAGGACTCTCTTCTCAGGTATCAAAGTGGCTCAGTTGTGTTTGACTCTTTGTGACCTCGTAGACTATAGTTCATTGAATTCTCTAGTACAGAATACTGGGGTGGGTAGCCCTTCCCTTCTCCAGCAGATCTTCCTAACCCAGGAATCAAAGCTTTATGGTCTTCCCTCATAGCTCAGCTGGTAAAGAATTTGCCTGCCATGCAGGAGACCCCAGTTCGATTCCTGGGTCAGGAAGATGCCTTGGAGAAGGGATAGGCTACCCACTCCAGTATTCCTGGGCTTCCCTTGTGGCTCAGCTGGTAAAGAATCTGCTTGTAATGCAGGAGACCTGGGTTCGATCTCAGGTATCAAAACTTGTAGTATCATACACAAGAATCAGATAATAATATCTACCTTCAAAGCACAAAAACCTCAAGGGATCTAATCCTAGGGTTCAGTTTTGCAACATTTCTGGAAATTTAATTATCAATCTAAATTGAATACTTCTGCTATTTTGAACCCAACCATTTCAATATTTATTTAAGCTTTCCAGTAATTCAACTACCAATAACCTGTTCTTTGACCTATTTATATATCATATTTCCTTCTGTATAATTGCAACATTTGGTATCCTTTTATTTCCTGCTTTTTATGTTAGGTTTTTGCATTTTTTTCTCACTTTTCCTGGTATCTGATTTCAGCACACTTGTGATTTTTGCGCCATGAGTCTAGTCTCAAAGCTCATAATTAATACTAAATTTTCCTTTATCTGTGGTTAATAAAGTTCATATAAGACATTGCATATAATTACCTGTACATCCAATATTCTGCTTGTAGAATAGCGTTCCCCCCAGTGTCCCTCTGTTCTCATCTATTTATTTATTGACTACATTTTTCATTTAAAAGAATAAGAAGTAAGTCAACTAGTTTACTCTATTTTTTAGCAACTTTTTGTATATATATATATGTGTGTGTGTGTATATTTATGTGTGTATATATGTATATATATATCCAAATATATATATGTCATGTATGATATATATATTTATATATATGACATATATATGACACCTACATATGTCATATGTATGACATATATATATATATATATATATATATATATATATATGCCCAAAGACATTTGTCCTGTCAACTGTATTTTTCTTATGTTGATGAAAGTCATACCCTGAGGACTTGAAGGAATAAAAAGCAGAGATAAATAACCTGTCTCCCAACTCCTCTAGATAGATTGATTTGATTGTTCAAGATTAGAGTTTTCAAAAAGAAAAGGAAGCTGTTTTTTAAAAATAAAGATTTAACACTGCTATTTTTCTTTATAATATTTAAAACATTAGTATTGTTGTGTATCTTTCAGAGTTCATGTAATTCATATATATCTTACACACTTGATTGTAAGGTCCATTAAGATAGGTACTGTAATTTTGTAACATACAGTCTCCACCACCTAGTTCACTGATTAGTTCAATAAATATTGACTGAATGAATGAACAAATGAACTAATGCTAAGGAAGCAATCTATAAATTAACTTGCCCACTGTCTGTTCAAAGTCATGCTACAAGTCTAGTTATTTTATTTTGGGCTGAATGTTGCCAGGTCTTTCCTGGACTATGACTTCACTACTTATTGGTATATAGTGTATAGTAGCCAAAATAATAAAGTTGCATATGAAATAATATGGTACAATAAAAATAAATAAAGTTCAGGTTCTTTACATGATTGAACACATAATACAGTTATTCTTTTCTCATTTGGTCCAAATGTCCTAAATTTATTATGTCAGATGTCCTGAATCATAAACTTATTTATTCCATAGATGTCACTCAATAGAAGTGATTATCTATTTTTCACTCAGCTAGTACATGTATTTCAGTGAGAATGTTTACAAATGTAATTAATATTATTCTGTCATAAAAAATGGTAATTTTATACTCTTTGGGATCAGGGAGATCCATGTCTCTTTTGATGTTCTCTGTCTAGAGTATAAACACTCTTCTGTATAGAGTATAGACGGTCTACTGTTGCTGACTCATGGCTGGGAGCTCTGTAGTGTGGAGAAAACTTTCTGGACCACAGACACTGATATGAAAAGGAAACGTTAAAGTTCCTTGACTTTGAATTTTGCCAAAAAAATGATATCGGATTTTGAAGCATTTAAGAATTTGTAGACTGTTTTTAAGCTGTTTATTTCTGGAAATGGAGATTTAAATTTGGTCGTAGCAGTGTGAGCTCTTTAATTGCTGACACTGATGAACATCTTGCATAAGGAGAAAAAATTCTGCACTTTCATTCCCTAACGGTGCGTTTTAATTTGTAACAGTTTCTAATTTTGATGAAGTCTGTTTATTTGTTTATATTGTTCTAATTATGCCTGTCCAAGATCTTAAAGACATTGGTAAGATTTCACAAAGTATACCAGCTTAAGGCTTTACTAAAGGAACAGAAGGAATAAAACATAGACGAGCATCAAGGAGTCCAAAATATCTAGCATCAATATCAAAGTTCTCTCTTTGTCACACAGGACATACTTTATTCACAGATCAAGATATTTGTGAAATAACTTAGGTTCAGGGAAGCCACAATCTTAACCAAGAAGGGATCTTTTGCATATATCTGCTCATACGGCTGAAAGTAGACAAGTCATTATTACACATATATAAACATTGGTATCTATGTGATGCATCTGGTATGTCTCAAGTCCTTATGCAGATCTTCACCAGTCAATGAGTATGAATACATTCTGGTTTGGCCAAGTGTTAGCACCATTGATCCAGACATTTGTTGAGAAAACACATGGATACAACAGACTAGTTGGTATTATTGATTACCATTGTGTCAAGAAGACATTCTCCTACTTTTTGACCCAAAAGATTTCAAATTTTAAAGTGTCATATATATTTTTTATATTGTCAGACTCAAAGGAATTTTGAGTATCAAGTGAGGCAGAAATGCTGTTGTTGTTTTTTTTAATATGGATATCTAAATATTCTAACTAATGTTTTCACACAGATTTTACTTTCCCCATTGAAAATATAGAGGATTTTGTGAAAAGTCAAAATACCCATTATGTAGGTATTATGTAGTATTCCTCTTTGGGATACATATATAATAGATATTTTGTAGGTATTCCTCTCTTGTATGTAGGGTTCCTCTTTTGTTCTATATGCCTGTGTATATTCATTGTCCCTCAGGCCAACATCATACTTCCCCTAGTACCCTAGATTTAGTGTAGAACTTGAAGTGAGATAATGTAAATTACCTAGATTTGTTCTTTCATTTTTTAAAAGAGTTCTTTGTATATTCTAGATTTCTTACAATTTTTAGTATATTTTAAAGGTAGTTAGTTTCTACATAAATGTTTTGATTGCTATACATTTTGCCTAGAGAAGATTGAGTCTATAAATCAATTTTGAGACAAAGGGCAACTTGAAAATATTTTCCATTCCATAAATATGATTCATGTCTTAATTTATAATTTATGTTGGACTTTTTATATTTCTCTCTGTAGCATTTTATAATTTTCAATGTAGAGAACTTGTAAGAACTTTCATTCTTTTTCTTTCTTAACCCTACCTGTTCTTAATATGTTGACACTATTGTAAACAAAACTATTTTTATTTTCTTTTCCTTTCAATGTGTCTTAAGATTACATGATATAATTGATATTTTATTTATTAATATTGTAGCCTACAAATTTGCTGAATTTATTATTAGTTTCAGTGATTTTTAGTAGATTTCTTTATATCTTGATATAAACTAACACTCAAACCTTTCAAGCTAGGCTTCAGCAGTGTGTGACACAAGAACTTCCTTATGTACAAGCAGGAATTAGAAAAGACAGAGGAACCCAGAGATCAAATTGCCAACATTCTTTGGATCATAGAGAAAGCAAGGGAATTCCAGAAAAGCACCTACTTCTGCTTCATTGACTATGCTAAAACCTTTGTGTGGATCACAACAAACTGTGGAAAATTCTTAGAGAGGTAAATACTAGATCTCCTTACCTATCTCCTGATAGACTTGTTTGCAGATCAAAAAGCAGCAGTGAGAACAGGACATAGAAAAATGGATTGGTTCAAAATTGGGAAAGGAGTATGTCAAGGCTGTATATTGTCACCATGCTTATTTAACTTTTATGCAGAATACCTTATGCAAAACGCTGGGCTGGATGAATCCCAAACTGGAATCAAGATTGCCAGGAGAAATATCAATAATCTCAGATATGCAGATGAAATCACCTTAATGGCCGAAAGTGAGGAAGAACTAAATAAAGGTCCTCTTGATGAGGTTGAAGGAGAAAGTGAAAAAACTGGCTTAAAACTAAACATTCAAAATACTCCAGTCCCATCACTTCATGGCAAATGAATGAGGAAAAATTGGAAATAGTTACAGACTTTATTTGTTGGGCTCCAAAACCACAGCAGATGGTGACTGCAACCATGAAATTAAAAGATGCCTGCTCCTTGGAAGGAAAGCTATGACAAACTTAGACAGCATATTGAAAAGCAGAGATATCACTTTGTCAACAAAAGTTCGTCTAATCAAAGCTGTGGTTTTTCCAATAGTCATAGTACAGATGTGAGAGTTGGATCATGAAACAAGCTGAACGCCAAACAATCAGTGCTTTCAGACTGGTGTTAAAGAAGACTGTTGAAAGTCCCTTGGACAGCAAAGGGATAAAAACTGTCAATCGTAAAGGAAATCAATCCTGAATTTTCATTGGAAGGACTGATGCTGAAACTGAAGCTCCAATACTTTGGCCACCTGATGCGAAGAACTGACTCACTGGAAAAGACCTTGATGCTGGGAAAGATTGAAGGCAGGAGGAGGAGGTTACAACAGAGGATGAGATGGTTGGATGGCATTACGGACTCAATGGACATGAGTTTGAGCAAACTCCGGGAGATATGAAGTACAGAGGAGTATGGCATACTGCAGTCCATGTGGTTGCAAAGAGTTGGATATGACTTAAGGACTGAACAACAACAAATGTTAAACTGCTATATTATAAACTGCTATTAAACTAGGGCTTCCCAGATGGCACTAGTGGTAAAGAACCCGCCTGCATATGCAAGATACCTAAGAGAGCGGGGTTTGATCCCTGGGTCGGGAAGATCCCCTGGAGAAGGAAATGGCAACCCATTCCAGAATTCTTGCCTGGAGAATCCCATGGACATACGAGCCTGACAGGCTGCAGTCTGTAGGGTTGTACAGAGTTGAACACAACTGAAGTGATTTAGCATGCACTTTTAAACTATTTCATTTTATGTAAATATGTAAAGCTGTCAGTTTCAAGTTACTGTTACATAATTATGCTATAATTCTTGATATACTCTATTTTTACAATCATTCAGTTGAACATATTTACTTATTTAGTGATTTTTTTCCTCTATATCCATGTGTCATTTTTAACTGTGCTGTACTATTTTCAAGTATCTGTAGTTCCTAGATATATTATTAACATGAAGTTTTATTTATGCCATTTTTGGAAGGAAGCATAATCTAATTTTAGTCCTTGAAATGCATTAATATCATTAAAACTCATAGGCTATCGGATACACCTACCTTTTCCATTGAAAATAATGCATGATTGTTCTGTAAGTTAACTATTTGATGTTGCAGCTACTTACATTTTGTCCAGTTGTTTTATCAATTACTGAAAGAAGTGTTTTTGTCCATTTCTCCCTATCTAGTTCTATTTATTTTGATTCATGCATTTGGAATTAATTGCAGATAATTTTACTTCCTAGTGTAAAATTGCTCATTTTGGAATTAAGATATTTCTCTTTGGCTGCTTTATTTTACATGAAGCCTATTTTAACTGCGAATAATATAGCCACTCCATCCTGCTCACTATAACATAGTGTATCTTTTTAATACACTTCTTTTTTCAGCCTATGTATTTATATTAAAGTATATCAATATAAATAGGCTTTCCCCCCTCGATTCTAACAATGTACCTCTTACTGACATCAGAAATTATTTGTCTATGGTTACCATAGAGCAGAGATTGTATTTCTATAAGTTCAGCAAAGTTCATAATAAAAATCATTAAATTATTGATCAGCCTTCAGTTTTCTCATATCATCTGTCCTAGCCAGTATACCCACTTTACAAAGTACCAGAAATCTTATTAATTATTTAGCTCATTAATTTGTTTATTTCTCTCTTACCAGTATTAAAGCCTTTCTCACTACACATTTTTGTCACACAACATTAGATTAACAAATCTGGTTATGTACTACAACTTTCTCTTTCTTCTACTTTCAGTTATGTCAACTTTGCTGTCAAAAAATAAAAAAAAATAAAAAATGAATGTGAAACATGCAATTACACCAAGTATTTATTACAGTGAAAGTGAAAGTCGCTCAGTCGTGTCCGACTCTTTGTGACACCATGGAGTGTACAGTCCATGGATTTCTCCAGGCCAGAAACCTGGACTGGGTAGCCTTTCCCTTCTGCAGGGGATCTTCCCAACTCAGGGATCAGACCCAGGTCTCCCCGCATTGCAGGAAGATTCTTTACCAGCTAAACCACAAGGGAAACCCAAGAATTCTGGAGTGGGTAGCCTATCCCTTCTCCAGAGGATCTTCCTGACCCAGGAATCACACCGGGCTCTCCTGCATTGCAGGTAAAGTCTTTATCAACCTAAGCTATCAGGTCAACTTAAATCTTTACCAACTTAAGCTCAAATATTTGTTAACTGAATTTTTTATCTGAGTGCACTAGAAATATTTGGGCTCCAAAATTATCAACTTTTCTGTAAAAAATTTAATCTATATTTGTATTATTATTAAGGAAAAAATATATACTAATCAGAATGAGCAAAATTGGAATGACTAGAATGAACATTTAAGTGTCCATTCTGTTGTTTGAATCTATTATTTATAGTTTCATAAGTCTTTATATATATTTCAAATTAGAAGAGAAAATCCATAATTGTTCAAATTTTACATTTAAATATTTTAAAGAAAATATTTCAAAAGGGATTTGAGCATCTACTGAGGCTAAGCATAATGCTAGGACCTGAATTTGTAGATATAAGTAAGAATTTGTCTTTCTTTGAAGATCTAAGAATTTAGTGACTGAGTGTTCAATAACTTCTAGATATTCAAGAATTTTTAAAAACCTTTGATATTCTTTTACAATACATATCTTAAATACATAATGTTCTTTGTTTTGTTCTTTTCTGTGGCTAGTATATAATCCTTTTCATCTTAGAAACAGATATTATAGAGTCCCTGAGCCCCCTCATTTTCATAAATTGAAGATGAATTTATATAAAGGAGTCATGGTGTGTGAAATAGAATCATCTTCATATTTAAAGATATAATTGGAATGATAAATTAGTAAATTCTATGACAAGAGCTATCCTACTTTTTAAAAAGATAGAAGTTGGTGAAAAGTATCAAAAATGAAGTAAAGGTTAATGGAAATTATAATGTCAAATTAACATTTCTTTCAATTACTGAACTTCATTAGTGCTAATCTGTGCATGATTTATGGTCAATGGAGACAAATTGAAATGGCAATTGTTGAATAAGACTTGTTAGAACAAACAGACTTTTTCTCATCTTTAAAAGCAGATAATTGAGATATATTCCCTGCTAAAGTATTTTCAGAAAATTTCATAAACTTCTCATTTTAAACTGTTAAAATATCTTTCTTTATAATTTCAAAAATTATTTCTGTGTAATTATATTTCAACAATAAATGGAATATACAGAATAACCTTAAAATTAATGTGCAAATGCATGACCTAGTTAACATATTTTCTTTAGGAAGATACATGGAAAAGCTTATTATTTAGTTCAATGTGCATTCTCCCCTTATATTAAAAAGGTTGCATGACAATGAGAGCAGGTTAATATCCTGTAAGTCTTAGCTGAAAATAAATTTCCAGCTTAAAAAAAATGAGTACCTATATTATTCCATGCATGACACTAGCCACTAAGCTTTGCCTAAATCATTTGACATTTGTTTAGTGTAGCAGGGATACAGAATATCATACCAGAATTTTCAAAGTGATGTAGAGAGTGCTTTTCTACTCTCAGTGGATATTTTGGTTTGTATTGAGGATCCAGGACTCCAACCTCTGATTGGATTTTGATATTTTATTCAGTATCCTGGGATTACCTTCAGGAAATCTTACACTTGGAAGGTGAATTAAGTGGACAACCTAGGGGATATGCCTCATGATTTCAACCTCATAAGATTATATTAGCATAACAACAGAATTTAAAACACAACTGATCTGTTTCAGATTTCATTTTTTGTACATATTTATTTTTCCCTCGTAATGCTTACATGGGAACAGGGAGCATAGAGCTTTCCTTAAACCAATGATAAAAAAGAAATATGATATTTAATCAGTTATTTAATATTTATTCTGTCAGTTCATGCCACTCAGCCATGTCCAACTCTTTGTGACCCCTTGAACTGCAGCACACCAGGCCTCCCTGTCCATCACAAACTCCTCGAGTCCACCCAAACTCATGTCCATTGAGTCGGTGGTGCCATCCAACCATCTCATCCTCTGTCATCCCCTTCTCCTCCTGCCCTCAATCTTTCCCAGCATCAGAGTCTTTGCAAATGAGTCAGCTTTTCGCATCAGGTGGCCAAAGTATTGGAGGTTGAGCTTCAACATCAGTCCTTCCAATGACACCCAGGACTGATCTCTGTTAGAATGGACTGGTTGGATCTCCTTGCTGTCCAAGGGACTCTCAAGAGTCTTCCCCAACACCACAATTCAAAAGCATCAATTCTTCGGTGTTCAACTTTCTTTATAGTCCAACTCTCACATCCATACATGACCACTGGAAAAACCATAACCCTGACTAGACGGACCTTTGCTGACAAAGTAATGTCTCTGCTTTTTAATATACTGTCTAGGTTGCTCATAACTTTCCTTCCAAGGAGTAAATGTCTTTTAATTCCATGCCTACAGTCACCATCTGCAGTGATTTTGGAGCTCAAAAGATAAAGTCAGCCACTGTTTCCCCATCTATCTGCCATGAAGTGACGGGACTGGATGCCATGATCTTAGTTTTCTGAATGCTGAGTTTTAAGCCAACTCTTCAACTCTCCTCTTGCACTTTCATCAAGAGGTCTTTTAGTTCATCTTCACTTTCTGCCATAAGTGTCGTGTCATCTGCATATCTGAGGTTATTGATATTTCTTCCGGCAGCCTTGAATCCAGCGTGTGCTTTTTCCAGCCCAGTATTTCTCATGTACTCTGCATATAAGTTAAATAAGCAGGGTACAGTATACAGCCTTTACGTACTCCTATTCCTATTTGGAACCAATCTGTTGTTCCATATCCAGTTCTAACTCTTGCTTCCTGACCTGCATACAGATTTCTCAAGAGGTGGGTCAGGTGGTCTGGTATTCCCATCTCTTTCAGAATTTTCCACATTTTATTGTGATCCACATGGTCCAAGGCTTTGACATAGTCAATAAAGCAGAAATAGATGTTTTTCTGGAACTCTCATGCTTTTTTGATGATCCAGCAGATGTGGCAGTTTGATCTCTGGTTTCTCTGCCTTTTCTAAAACCAACTTGAACATTTGGAAGTTTATGGTTTGCATATTGCTGAAGCCTGGCTTGGAGAATTTTGAGCATTACTTTCCTAGCTTGTGAGATGAGTGCAATTATGCTGTGGTTTGAGCATTCTTTGGCATTGCCTTTCTTTGGGATTGCAATGAAAACTGACCTTGAATGAAACTGACCACAATGAAAACTGTGACCACTGCTGAGTTTTCCAAATTTGCTGACATATTGAGTGTAGCACTTTCAAAGCATCTCTTTTAGGATTTTTTTTTAGTTTTTTTTTTTTTTTTTCCATTTATTTTTATTAGTTGGAGGCTAATTACTTTACAGTATTGTAGTGGTTTCTGTCATACATTGACATGAATCAGCCATGGATTTACATGTATCCCCCATCCCCGATCCCCCCTCCCAGCTCCCTTTCCACCCGATTCTTCTGGGACTTCCCAGTGCACCAGGCCAGAGCACTTGTCTCATGCATCCAGCCTGGGCTGGATTGAAATAGCTCAACTGGAATTCCATTACCTCCACTAGCTTTGTTTGTAGTGATCCTTCCTAAGGCCCACTTGACTTCACATTCCAGGATGTCTGGCTTTAGGTGAGTGATCACACCATCATGATTATCTGAGTCATGAAGATTTTTTTGTACAGTTCTGTGTATTCTTGCCACCTCTTCTTAATATCTTCTGCTTCTGTTATGTCCATAGCATTTCTGTCCTTTATTGAGCCCATCTTCACATGAAATGTTCACTTGGTATCTCTAATTTTCTTGAAGAGATCTCTAGTCTTTCCCATTCTGTTGTTTTCCTCTGTTTCATTGCATTGATCGCTGAGGAAGGCTTTCTTAAGTCTCCTTGCTATTCTTTGGAACTCTGCATTCAAGTGGGTATATCTTTCCTTTTCTCCTTTGTTTTATGCTTCTCTTCATAGCTATTTGAGGCCTCCTCAGATGCCATCTTGCTTTTTTGCATTTCTTTTTGGGGGGATGGTCTTGATCCCTGTCTCCTGTACAATTGGTTTAGTATAATTGTTATATGACTGCAGAATTTTCTTCAGAAAGCTTTATTACATTGGTTATTTAAATATGCAAATTAATATGTATATTAAATTAAGTGAACCGGATGATAGTTATTAGGAAATTTTGTGAAGTTATAGGGCATCAATATGTGTTTTACGAGTCATCAAATAGTTGCTGGTGCAGAAAAATGCATATTTTTCACAACCTATTATGAGAGGCTTCCTGACTAGTGGGATTCGGATATTTTACTTTTCTTTATATTGATTTTCTGCATTTTCTAAAATTTCTCTAAAGTTTGTAATTACTTTGTTTAAAAAATGATAAATGCTCAACTTTCCCCCTTTTCTCCATCTTCTTTACCCTCTCTTACTTTCTTCTTTCCTTCTTTTCTTTATTTCTTCTCTTCTTCCTTTCTTCCTGAGAGAAGAAAAACAGACATAAGAAAAATAAACAATGTGGCCTGAAGAGTTCTTTAAATGAACCATTATTTAGTCATTAGTTTTACTAAAATTATCTACTTGGAATATGAAGAATACAATTAATTAGGTTTTAGAAATACCATGAAACAGGATCCAGTCAAAGTGTTAGAGAGTAAAGGTGGACTTTTGGGAAGTCTATATTTAAATGGTACATGATGGGATTCATTCTTATTTTGAATTACATTGCTCAGGAAATTAGTATTTTTTCTTCCAAGTATGTGCATATTGCATTGTTAGATCACAGAAATCTGAATGCTTTAATTATTTTATGTATGCAAATTATATAAAACTTTTGTATAACATATTTTATACAAATGCAGCATGAAATTGTAGAATATGTTAGCATGTACATCTGTAAAACTGAGTTTTAAAACTTTCTGCTCCTTATTTTTCATATTTTAAAAGATATACAAAATGTAATAAAGTTTCTATTTTATTACTCAATCAAAAAATGGAAGCCAGTTAATTGAATTGAATAAAGCAAATCTTTTCTCCTCAAAAAAAAAAAAAAGAAAAAGAAAAAGAAACAAGATGGATTCCATAATTCAAATTGAGCAACATGAATTATTCCTCAAATTCTGACTCACTCCCCAAATCCACTCATATTTATCAAAACATAAATATGTGACATAGAAAAGCTTCAAACATTAAGGAAAAACTCTTGGATGCTACTTAACAAAGATGCTTTATCTGAACTTCAGAAGTGTGGAACATATCAAATAAAAGTTGTTCTAATATTATATTTTTAAATAAACTTCCTTTATTTTTTTCACTATGCCCTTCTTAATTGAAGATATCAGTAATGCTTTGATAATAATGTAATCTGCTGGAATTTGAAAGACTAGTAATGATTTAACAGCAGCCATGACCAAGTGGTACCTGTAGATATTTAAAAGAACCCAGTTATATCATGATGTCTCCACAATTGTAAGACTTGGGCACTGTTAACAAAGTTGAAGATTAAAAAAGTCTTCACAAATGTTAGCAACAGTCAGTTTCACTGGATTCACTGGTAACATTCAAATCAAGCTGACTGCAAAAGCAAGCAGAAAATGAGAAGTTAGAAACCCTAATTGAAGACTTCTGGTTTAAAATTATAACTGCAAGGGAGATTGAAGATGATATTCAAGATTGGAGTGGTTGAGGTGAAGTACGAGATGAGACAATGGACCTGTGTATCCTAGTTCAACAGTTTTTTAAGTACAAGGACTAAGATTTTGAGGGACATATTTTGGAATGGTGTGGGACTCTCATCATCATACAAAATTAGATCATGCCAACTTTATTTCAAGACATATCAGCCTAAATCTAGGTCAGTGAATGTTTCAGTTCAGTTCAGTCTCTCAGTCGTGTCCGACTCTTTGCGAACCCATGAACCACAGCACATCAGGCCTCCCTGTCCATCACCAGCCCCCGGAGTCCACCCAAACCTATGTCCATTGAGTTGGTGATGCCATCCAACCATCTCATCCTCTGTCGTCCCCTTCTCCTCCTGCCCTCAATCTTTCCCAGCATCAGGGTCTTTTCAAATGAGTCAGTCCTTCACATCAGGTGGCCAAAGTATTGGAGTTTCAGCTTCAACATCAGTCCTTCCAGTGAACACCCAGGACTGATTTCCTTTAGGATGGACTGGTTGGATCTCCTTGCAGTCCAAGGGACTCTCCAGAGTCTTCCCCAACACCACAGTTCAAAAGCATCAGTTCTTCAGCGCTCATCTTTCTTTATAGTCCAACTCTCACATCCATACTTGACCACTGGAAAACCATAACCTTGACTAGACAGGCCTTTGCTGACAAAGTAATGTCTCTGCTTTTTAATATGCTGTCTAGGTTGGTATAATGTTGTATGGAATATTTTAGTGTGTAGTTTATTTCTCAAGCTCTGAGTTCCACTAACAATGATCATCTTTACATAGCTGATTTTCTGCAATAGAATCAACTTATTATTCTGTAAACTCAAGGCTAGGTTTAATGTTCGAGATTAGACAGTCTTTTGTCCTACAATTTTCTTCCTTAACAAGGTAACTGAAATTCAAATAGATACTCTCTGTCTCTGTCTCTGTCTCTCTCTCTCTCTCTCTCTCTCACACACACACACACACAAACACACAACTAAAAAGAAGACCCACTCTGATCTTGTAATTGTTATCATTTCAGAACCCTTACTCTTTTTCATTCTGCTTGGTCTCTGACTTAGCTTGGCTGACCTTAATTACCATTCACTTACTTCTTTACAACTAATTTTTGGATTCCAGTACCTTTACAAAATCCATAGTTTTAGCCCATAATTTTTAAGAGCATAAGACTTAGAGACACATCCATAGTTTTTAAATCTCACTTTATACCTCTCTGGCTTTGCAGGCTTGAGATATTATAAGCTGCTTCTTAAAATTAGGTTCTTTGTCTTTTAAATGGGATAAAATTGTGAGGATTAATGATAAAATGCATATAAATCTATTTGAATGTACAGGTTTCATAGTACTTAATAAATTACAGCAAAACTGTTTAAAGACTGTGCCTTGATTTCTGGTATATTATGTGCCAGAAAGTGGAGGTCAACTTGATTTCTGAGTTACTTTGATGTTATTTTCTTCCTTTTTGTTACTGAATAAATCAAAATTATCACCAAGATATGATTAATCACAGTGCTTATTCAGTAATATAGTCTGATAAATTGAATCCTTTCTAATATCACTTTCTAGCAGCTTCTTCAATCCCAGTAAATTATTTTCTACTGTATCTTTATATTCCCTCTTTTTTATTTTCTTCTGGTTCATATTTGAAAATAATTATAAAACATATGACTGTTTTTGATACTGTATATCAACCTTCTCTTTCCTGTTTCTTGAGTTGAATATAAAAAGTTTGCACTATACATGCTATTAATTCTACTTTTCTGATATGCCATGTCTGCAGTGTATTACTTCTGATTAGAATTATAGTATGCTATAGAGATATGTCTTCTCTTCTTAATTTCTTCTTTAATTTTAATGTTCCTATTTGTAACAATTTCACCTTTTTCTAAAAGAAATACTTCCTCATATTTTATTGGTATTAGAAAGTACATGCATTTAGAATACATGATTAGAAGTACATGGTATGATCCATTCCCTTATATGTATTGTTAATGTAATTTTTCTGAACCATAAGAGCCTCTTGATGAAAGTGAAAAAGGAGGGTGAAAGATTTGGCTTAAAACTCAACATTCAAAAACTAATATCATGGCACCTGGTCCCATCACTTCATGGCAAATAGATGGGGAAACAGTGAGAGACTTTCTTTTCTTGGGTTCCAAAATCACTGCAGATGGTGACTACAGTCATGAAATTAAAAGACCCTTGCTCTTTGGAAGAAAACTATGACCAAACTAGAAAGCATATTAAAAAGCAGACATTACTTTGTCGAAAAAGTCCATCTAGTCAAACCTATGATTTTTCCAGTAGTCATAAATGGATGTGATAGTTGGACCATAAAGAAAGCTGAGTGCCAAAGAATTGATGCTTTTGAACTGCAGTGTTGGAGAAGACTCTTGAGATTTCCTTGGACTGCAAGGAGATCCAACCAGTCAATCCTAGAGGAAATCAGTCCTGAATATTTATTGGAAGGACTGATGCTGAACCTGAAGTTTTAATACTTGGGCCACCTGGTGGGAAGAACTGACTCATTGGAAAAAACTTTGATGCTGGGAAAGACTGGAAGCAGGAGAAGGGGACACTAGAGAATGAGATGGTTGGATGGCATCACCAACTCGATGGACATGAGCTTGAGCAAGCTCAAGGAGTTGGTGATGGACAAGGAAGCCTGCGGTGCTACAGTCCATGGGGTCGCAAAGAGTTGGACATGACTGAGTGACTTAACTTAATTGAACTGAATCATCTGGAATAATGTATAAGACATCACTGAACATTCCTATGATATTAATTTTCATCCACCACTGAGGCTCAAAAACATGAGTTAAGATTTCCTGTTTATTTACATATTTTTGCCTTTAGACAGTGAGGAAGGGTTTAAAAAGAGTTGTGAAATTAATGGTTGAACATTATCAACTTCACGATTTTAGAAATTCTTTTTCACTATGATGGAAATAGAATTTAGTTTCTTTTTTTCTTTTTTGTCTTTCCTTTCTCTGTCTTTCCTCCTCCTTCCTTCCCTCCCTCCTCTCTTCCTTCCTTCTACCTTATATTAATTTCAATGGCTTACACAAAAGTTATGACAAATTTAATGGCTTAAAACACCAGACGGTTATCATCTGGCATATAGTTGTGTAAATTAGAACTTGAGTACTGGTGTCACTTTCTTAAAATAAATGTATATGAAAGCCTTCATTACTGTGTAGAAGCTCTGGAGAAAATCACCGTGGCCTTGACTTTCCTAGTTTCAAGAGGCAACCTACTCTCCTTGGCGGTGACCCTCTTCCTCCCTCTTCAAAGTTGACAACATTGTACCTCCCTGATTATTCTGCAGTGCTGTCTCTCTAGCCACGAGCTCATTAGCGCAAGTTCTCTATTTTTAAGAAATCTCATAATTAGGTTGGGCAGGCCTGGATCATCCAGGATAATCTCCTATTTCAAAGTACATGATATAATCACATCTGCAAAATCTCTTTCACTGTTTAAATTAACATATCGGTTGGTTGCAGAGATCAGGACTTGGACACTTTGGAGAGGCCATTGATCAGCCTACCACACAATGAAGTACATTTTATTGAAGGAGTATAGTATATAGATATTATCCAGCAAAGATTAGTGGCTAATATATTAATAAATTTAGGATAGACTTTTTAAAATCAGTTTTAGCAATCCAGTTAACCAATGTTTATATATTGCTAAGTTATTTTCCCCCATTAACTTTTTAAAGGAATACCTTGTACACAGATCCTTTGGCTGTGTGCTTCAAAAATTTTGAATCTGGATACTAGATTACTTGCATATACTTCATGTTAATATCAAAGTTTTGGAAATGGCTAGGCTTTGAGTAGTGGTTCATCTTTTAAAAATACATAGGAAACACATTGTATAACACAACAATATTGAGGATAACTTGAATTACCTTTTCAGTAGGAATTAATTGCTATGCATTCTAAAAATAGCATATTAAGGGAAACAAGTGACTTTTGGTTAGAAAAAATGTTTAAAAGTGTGTTATTTTTTCCTGACCTTTGGGACTGAGGGCTTTAATTAACCTCTTAACATTTGTGATTGTTAAATAGAAAAGATATGGTTAACTTTTTTGGTAGGGGAGTATAGATCATAAGTAACCAACACAGAGTGAAAATTCAGTAGCTATATAAAATGAGAAAATTGTAAATAGTCATTTCTTTTAACTGTGTGTCATTGTGTGTATTCTATGCATGAATGAAACCTTCACATACACAGAACAAAATTGATTTTTATCAAAAATGGCACAGTATCAGCCTCATCTAGGCATATCCTTCTACTTAGATTCTCTTTATCTTCTGTTCAGTCATTTATGCCTCCATAAAATGTCAAATATCATATGCTAAGTATGACACTTCAGTTATCTTCTAAAACTTGCAGATTTATTTATCAGTAGAGTTAGCATAAAATTCAAAATCAATATCCAAGCTAATTTATAAATATGTAAAAACAAGCAATAAAAATCAAAGTGAGATCTTACTTTAATTTTTAATAGTATTGATTTTGAGTATTATATCTCTCTTTCATGGTTTGTTCTATTTTGCATCATTTTGATTAATTTGTTCCCACATTATTGAGTCTCTTTCCAGTTTTCCACTGTGAGAAATGGTGAAGCACTGAACATCCTGTTACATGTCTCCTAGGAGTACAATTTTTAGGTCACTTACACTTTTACTGAATGGCTAAAATGCTCTCCAAAACAGCTATCCTTAGCTGTATTCCCACCAGCAATTTCTCAGAATTATGTCTGTTTTGTGTTCTACCTGTTCTATGTACCTTCCCATAAAAGTTGTGTGTGATTGCGCTGTTTTGCTATCGTTGTTGTTTAGTCCCTCAGCCATGTCTGACTCTTTTGCAACCCCATGGACTGTAGCTCACCAGATTCCTCTGCCCCTGGGATTTTCCAGGTAAGATTACTGGAGTAAATTGCCGTTTTCTTTCTCCAGAGGATCTTCCCAACTCAGGGGTTGAATCTGTGTCTCCTGCATTGGCCAGGGGTTCTTTACCACACTGAGCCACCAGGCAAGCCTTTTACTTCATCTACAATACTTATAACTCTTTGCTATAAGCTCATCTTAGTAGTCACACTGCACTTGACAACCTGTCTGCTTCTTTGCTTTGGGATGGGAGAGATGTCTCTCAGTGCCCAAGTATCTAGCTTTATTCCAGTGCGATTGGGATTTGAATGAACTGCCATAACAGGCAATCTCCACTGAGGGTATTTTATAGCTTTCTCTAGTTGTCAGCTTCCCAGAACACAGTCCTGCCTTTCTTATCCCAGAAAATGCCCTGCTGTGGATATACAACCTCATCCCTTCAGCTATTAGGTGGGTGCAGAAATGCATGGCAATTAGCAGCCTATTTCCATGCTGGAAACCTAACTTTATCAAATCAGTTATCTCCAGGTGCAGTGCCATTGCTCCAGATTTCTCTGAAATAACTCTGTAATGAAGAGTCTGACTCTGTTTTCTGATGTGTGACTGTTGACAACTTTTAAACCTCACCCTCCGTCTTCTCACTCTGCCCTTCATCTGGACTTGGGGATGAGAATGTCAGATGCTCCCTTCTCTGGCTAAGTGGGAGACTCGGAGCATACCAGCTCCTGCCTACCTAGGAAAACCCTCACCCAGACTCTACACCTAACCTCAAAAAAAAAAACCTGGCCCCAGTTTCCTTTTTCCTTTTAAGCCATTTAGGACTTGCTTGAGAGGCCTGCCCTCCTCGCCCCAGAGACCTCAAGTATATATGTAACACACCTTTTCATACCTTCTAGATACATGTCACATCATCAATTTCATTATCTGAACAGAATCAGGGGAAGTTCCCCTGCTCTACACAGTTGCTACAATACTATACTGTCCCAGAAGTTGCTGAATCATATCAAAATCCTGTCTCTTGCCTTTCCCCATTATTTCTACTTGCTTCAGTTCTCCCATGGATTATTTTAGTTCCTGTTTTTATGAAGGTCTTACATTTGTGTGTCTGAACAAGATCCTGCATTTGCCAATAATTAAAATATTTTAATAATTACTGAGATTCAAGGGGAAGCAGTAAGGTCACAGAATGTGCTCTCTTGATCAGAAGGCTTCTATTAAACTTTACACAATCCTTCTTTCCAACTCACATGTATATTTTTTCTAGTAGCTTTGCACTTATCTCAAACTATGTAGAAGATAATTGACACAGGAGTACAGGTTTTATTATAACTATCAATTTAATATTGTATGTCAGAAACTGTAATTTTCTTAATGAAGTTTCTACTTGTGCAACTGTTACTATATATCCTCTGAAAACATGTCAGATGCTCTCTTCTCTGGACAGTGGGAGACTCAAAGCATACCAGCTCCTACCAGCATACCAGGAAAAATAATTTTGTAAAAAGAAAGTAAATTATGGAATTGTCAGTCAAAATACATATTTTAGTAACAACATGTAGTTGAAAAAATTGTCTCTTAATCCTTTATTTATATTCATTAAATCACAATCATTTAAAATATTAATATATTAAATATTATTTTCATAATAAATTATGATTAAGAATTTATTGGATGTCAGACATTTTTTATGAAACTTTTACTTGCCAAACATATTTTCCAGTGTTTGGAAATTTCAATAGTTCTTCCCCTCCCACTGAACTTCTCACAATAATGCATATTGAAAAATATGACCATAAAACTTAGTTGACATATTATTCTTTTTTTGACTTTAAAACTTTCAGTATATAGATTAATCATTTTCTCCCCTTCCCAGTACATAAACCATTTAAAGAGATATTATCTATTTCTTTACTTATTGTTTTGGAAATACTACCTAGACAGTATCACCTGTCCTATCATTTTCATTTGATTAGGAAGAATTAATCCCAAATGATGCATTGGTAAACATCTGTTGAATACTTTCCAGGACTTTCCAGTCTTGGTCTTCAGATGGTATCCACAATGGATGCTTGTTGATAGACACTCTTGGTGATACCAACACCCGACATGTTGGGTTTTTATACAGAAAGTCATTGTGAACAATGAAGGTTATCTCAAACTTTGGGGAATTACTGCTTAGTTGTCAAATAATCCACATAGAGGGAGCAAGCTGTGAGGTCAGTCACTGACTCTTCAAATGAAAAATGATGTCTGCTGAACAATGTTAATGTAAAAAATGCCTTGAAATTTCTGAAAATGTGTAAGTGTTAAAAATGAGGCGGAAAATGATGCATTTAAATATATACCAATACAGCAATAATTTGTATATGTGTTGCAAATATTGGATTACGTAGAGTACATCAACACAAAAAAATGTTTGGTGTCATGATATAAGAAATGGTAAACATAAAATAATCTGAAATGAGTGATGAGTACTAACTAATTTCAAATTCATTTACTTATTCTCTTCTGAAGTTATTTATAATTTATATCGATTATTACATAATTATTGTAACATTATTTTAACATGTTTAAATTTATTTTGATAATTAGTTTTTCCATTTGAGAGAAGCTGCTTTCCACTTGAGAAACATGTTGCATACTAGCAAAATGAATAAGAAAAGTATTTTCAAATAAATTTAAGTGGAAACTTGATAGATAGTATGAGATTTCATTTCATTCTGGCATAATAGTCTATGGTTCATTGATAATTTTCATGTAATTCAATAGTAATAGGTCAAAATATATAGTGGTTTTATATATATTTTCCCCTGTAAAAGCCTATACTACTGAATTTCTGCTTCTCAGATTCCCAGTATAATTATTCTTGGCATGTAAACTTGAGAAAAAGCTTTGCTAGAATATACTGTAATAAAACCTGAAATCTCAAATTACACAGGAAAGCTTGATTTATGCAAGACATGATAATGGAATATTTGTTATTTTAATTTATTCCTAGTTTACTGTTATGAAATAATCAATTTCAATAATATAAGAGTATTTATATAATGAAGTTTAGAAGCATGACCTAAATCAATTTAAAAAAATACATATATATTCTGTATTAGTTTGCAAGGACTGTCATACTAAAATACCTCAGAATGGATGGCTTAAACCAGAGAAATTTATTTTCCCACAGCTTTGGAGGATAGAAGTTGGAGATCAGTGTTGCCAGAGTGGGTTTCTTCCTGGGCCTTTCTTGGTGGCTTGTGGCCAACCGTCTTCTTTGGGTCTCCAAGTAATTCCTTCTGAGTATATCCTAATCTCTTCTTATAAAGACACCAGTAATATTAGATTAGGGCCCATTCTAATGAACCCATTTTAATGTAATTCCCTCTTTAAAGATGTTATATCTAAATAAAGTCACATTCTGAAAGACTGAGAGTTAAGATTTCACCATACAAATTATGAGGGGTCACAACTCAGCGCATAATTTACACATATGTATTTTAAAATACTTTACAAAAATCATCACTAAATTATAATAAAATAAATTTTGTACATGTATAAAATACTTGAAAGATATAGAACCTATAAAATGTCTTCAGTTGCAACTGTAGTCAAATACATAAAACTGAAAGAGTAATATAATATATTTAAGTAATATATTTGATATATTCCTACATGTTTATATTAAATCAAGCTTAAATATAACTACAAGGAACTGAGTTCTGTCCTTGCTACCTGTTTGCTGTGTTACTTTAGGCTTGTCATTTAGCGTCTTTACCAATGTAAATAAAGTAATTTAGTACCTAACACATGCTGGACATTTGTAAGGTTTTAATGGATCAGTACATGTAAAGTGCTCTTCCTTATTATCAACGTTAATTTCACTTTTATATTATGATACAGTAGAGGGTTTGAGAAGGAAAAAAAATAGCTTAACAAAGGTTATACTGGCATCTAAGCTTTACTGAATTAACGATTACTTTGAAATGAAAAATTTCAAAGCATATATGTTCTTGTAATCCACATAAATTTGGTATCAACTTTTATCCCTCATACCCACTTAAATTTGTCCAAAGTAATCTCTTGCTAGTTGAGTACCACTAGCTGTTAGTTATATCCTTATGTATGGATGAGTGCCTTTGCCAATCTTTTATGGTTTTCAAAGCAGCACTTCCTTCTATATTTTTGGAAAATTTTTCTAAGTTAACCAATGCCCATTTTAGAGTTTGTGAAATAAAGACCTAAGTACTAGATTGTTTTGAGATCTGATCAGAGACACCAGATAAAACAATTAAGGAAGCAAAGAAACATATAAAACAATTAAGGAAGCAAAGAAACATATAAAACAGTTAAGGAACAATCGAAACATGGATTATTGAGCACAAGTTGCTTAAATCTAAGTTGTGAAAAATATCCTTGTCTGCCTTAAATCAAATAATATGAGATAAATCTGATACATTCCCTACCCAGAGAATGTTAGTTTTATTGATTTGTCATGTTTTTACTTATTTAATTTTTTAAATGAAAGCATTTCATTGTACCTTTCCAAGATCCTAGCAAGACTTATAAATGTGTTCACATGTCAAGGTATTATATTTAGTATTACTTTTTTAAAATAGCTCACCACTGCCACTAATTGTATAAGCTTTAAACCTCATAATGCCTGAGTCTGCATCTACAGTGTTTCATATACATAAATATCAAAGAAAATGCACATTGTCATTCCCTCCAGGACTGTGACTGCTGTAAATTCTTTTTATTTTTCTCAGGAACTGACTGATTTGAATTTGTGCTGGGAATTTTTAAATACCTTCTCTCTGTCAAGATAATGCTCCTAAAATAAAACTGAGGCAGTAAGGATATGTAGAATTTTGGATGATTAGAAATGGGAGGAAAAATCTGGACTGAACTGTCACAAGATAATAATAAGGCCTTGTAAAACCCAAAGACGTAAATGCAGATGTATTTTACATGATCAGTACTGTCAATTAATATTCCACCCTTTCATAAACCTTTCCAATATATTTAACCCAGGTGGGGATAGATGCTAAATGAGTATCACATCTCAGAGTTATAGTCTAAACAGAGTCCATGTCTGTCACATGATTACAAAAGGGAAGCAAGTCTCTCTTAAGGATGTATCATGATCAAGTCCTTTAGCTGCTGTCTCCCTCTGTTTATCTCTATTTGATATCAATTGACACCGTGTTAATGATACATATTTAAATTGCTTCTTTATCTCCTGCTTTGCTTCTAATATTGGTGTAATAATTGACTGTGGGTATAACTGGGTGAAATGGGAATGAAGTGCACACTGAGTCAAGGAAAAAATGAATAAAAATGAAATTCATTTCTTTTTTATAGAAAAATTATTGAAAATGCCTGTAAATGATTCATTATCTGATTTTAATGTGAGTGGTGTGATTCTGGTGATATAAGTGTATGTTAATATTGGTATATTAGCTTATTTGTGTGCATATTGTATATTACCATACAGATAAAATATTATCTCTGTTCCAGATGTAATGGTCACGCTACGTTTCATTAGTACATCACATGTTTTGCTACATCATGATTGATTGGTACTTGTTTAAAAAAGTGCTGCACATATTCCAGCTCATTTAAACATGATAAAGAGATTTTGGTCTTTTTTGCATTATGTTTCTGATGAAATAGCCTTGCCAGGAATTATCAGAAACTGGCGTAACTCCAAACTTGGTTGATAAAATTTTCTATTTCAAATATATCTTATAAGTAATCATTAAGAAAATATTCCCTCAACTCTTATATCTGGCTGCTACATACACACGAGCTAGTATTTCAGTAAACAACAGAGAGAATATTAAAATAATTTTACACAAAAGTTTTACCCTCTAAGTATCCCTTACAATTTGTTTTTATCATTGAGACCATTCAAATAGACTCTTTAACCACTGAATTTAAGGGTATGTCCAGAGTATTCATCTTTCCACACAGAAACTATGTTTTTAAATATTTTCCATTTTTCTTCAGTAACATTTTACCTTGACCCTCTTCAGTATCGATTGCTATTTCTCATTCATAGTCAATATTTTTTCTCTCCCATAAAAATTGAAAACTGTCACTTCATATGTCACTAAACACCATCAGTGTAAATTAGAAATGCAAGTAAATTAGACAAAACAGACATTAGGATATAGTTTTGTTGGAGGAGGCTATTTAGGCAACAAAATATTCACTAATATTAAAATTTTAAATGTATTATATTTCCTTTCATAGTAATGGTTACATTATCACCTGTCACTTTCTATAAATCAGACTCTTGGTGTCCATAGTAATAGTCCTTGAAAATAAAAATAAAATTTACCTGTTCTTCATAGCTCAGTCAGTAAAGAATCTGCCTGCAATGCAGGAGACCCAGGTTCGATTCCTGGGTCTGGAAGATCCCCTGGAGAAGGAAATGGCAATCCACTCCAGTATTCTTGCCTGGAAAATCTCATGGACAGAGGAACCTGGCAGGCTACAGTCCATGGGATTGCAAGAGTCGGACATGACTTAGCGACTAAACCACCACCAAATACAATTTTAAAACTTACAGTTAATTCCACTTTATCAGAATGCTGTACATTAAATTGGGTCTATGTTGACATATTATTAACATTGGGTCTATGTTGACATATTATTAAAATATTTAATGTGGCTGTAACTCTGTAGCCAATCACAAAGAGTTGGACATGACTGGGCAACTGAACAACAACTCTAGCTTAGTTCATGTTCAGATTTACGTTTATTTTTTATATTAAAATTGCTTCATAGTGTGTATATGTCATCTTAAAATATAGATAGATTGATAAACATTGAAATTAGATAAATAATATGACTATTATATTTGGTAAATTATGTATATAGTTTTCATTGGAATAACTATTTTATTGTTTTCAAATGTACATCTTACTTGTAGCTAATTGAAATTAATTTAATTATGTAAACAATTACCATTCTTTTCTATTTTGAAAAATCTCACAACACAGATCTATCCTACAGTATCTGTTCTGCAAAACATTTGAATTCTGCAGGCAGCCAAGAGTAAAGGAGTCAAAGAGAAGCCTCGTCATTTAACTTCCATGTTTTCTTCTTTCAGGCTATTTAACTTTCCATTAGCTCACTCAGCCTCCTCAGAACTTATCAGGAAATTAAGTGGAAAAGCAGACTTTTTACTTTTGAGTTCAGTTTATATGTTCTTATTTGAGCACTTGAAAGCTTTGTTAGGAAAATATGAACTGAAACTAAATATTCAGTGGCTCTCCTGACATTTAGATAAAGGGGCCTGCATTAAATTCAACAGAGCCAGAAGAATCAATGTGGAGGCTGTTTTCTTAGAAAGTTAGGAAAATGAAATGACCTCATCAAGGTATAAAAAATTCTAATCAACTGACACATAATTTTTAACAACTTTATAACAATTTTTCCCAAAACACTTGCAAATATTTTTGGCAGAGCATGCCAGTTGACATGTTATAAAGTAATTTTCTACATTATTTTTTCTTAATATTCCAAAATAGATTTTTTAACCATGTATTGCAAATAATGAAGTGAATTCCAAATTTGAAATTAACTGAGATATCACATAAGAAATTAAAGTTAACCTAGCTCATTTGATCTTTGAAACGAGTTCAGTTTGTAAACATGAATGTCGATATATGATTTTGTTAGCTTATACAAAATCGTGCAATCATCCTAGCAATCAACAGTTGGTAGAAAGAATGACTGTACAAAAGGCTTAGATTCAGCAGAAAGACACCTGTTCATCGCTTCCTGGTGCCTGTTGATCAATGTCCATTCTATGCAAGTTAAATATTTTGAATGTCACCTTGAATATTAAACATACTGAATGTTACTCTTGAACAAGGAATATTTGTTATATGTACGTGAATGTTTATTAGAAGTATATACAGTTAATAATTACAGACACAAAACTTTTCAAGTGTTTCCTACTGATTAGAAATAGATTTGCCTCTGTGGCCAGACTTATTAATCAGAAGTAGTTCAACTTTAAGTTTCTAGATTTCCATTACCAGCAGACAAGTATAGCCAGTGTGTGATGCTAACAGGAAGAAGAGGATAAAATATTAATATTGCCAAGCTATACTACCTATAAGAGAGAGAGAACAGAAGTGGTTCATATCTATTCTACTTGCCTTTTCTCAACTGCTTTCTCTTCACAGACTAAGCCTCATATGTCTTTGAAAAATATTAAGCATTTAACTAAATTTGGCTGTGCCTTTCCCCATCTTAATAAATGGTACCTTAAAATTCTTCTTTATATCTTCCTCATGCAGTAGGTTGTATAATATAACTTAAAAGATTGCTTCTTACTACTCCAAAACCATTTTTTTATATATGGGTTGACCTTGTTTTGTTGAGCTTCACAGATACTGCATTTTTCTACAAGTTGAAATTTTGTGGCATCCCTGTATTGAGTATGTCTATTAATGCCATTTTTTTCAACAGCATTTCTTCACTTTGTCTCTGGGTCACAGTTTGGTAATTCTCACAATTTTTCAACTTTATTGTTATTTGTTATGGTTACCTGTGATCAGAGATCTTTGATGTTACTATTGTAATTGGTTTGGGGTACCACAAACAATGCTCATCTAAGATAGTGAACTTTATTGATAAACATTTTGTGTGTTCAAACTGTCTGCTAACCACCATTCCCAGGTCTCTCTTCCTCTCCTCCACCTCCCTACTCCTTGAGATACAATAATATTGAAATTAGACCAATTAATAACCCTACAGTGACCTCTAAAGTGTTCAAGAGAAAGGAAGAGGCACATGTCTTTCATTTTAAATCAAAAGCTAAAAATGAGTAAGCTTAGTGAGGAAGGCATGCAAATGCTGAGACAGGTCTAAAGCAAGGCCTCTTGTGCCAAATGGCCAAGGTGTGAATGCAAAGGAAAAGTTCTTGGAGGAAATTAAAAGTACTACTCTGTTAATTGCCACAAATGATAAGAAAGTGATACAGCCTTATTTCTGATATGGAGAAAGTTTTGTTGGGCTGGATAGAAGATCAAACCAGTCCCAACATTTCCTTAAGCCAAGTCTAAACCAAGGCAAGGCCCTATTTAATTCTATGAAGGATGAAGGCTGAAGGAGAAACTTCAGGAAAAAAGACTGACACTTTTGGAGGTCGATGCATGAGGTTTAAGGAAAGAAGTTGTAACATAGAAGTGCAAGGTGAAGCAGCACGTGCTGATGGAGAAGCTTCAGCAAGGTATCCAGAAGATCCAGCTAAGATAATGAAGGGGACCACATTGAACAGCGGATTTTCAGCATGGACCAAACAGCCCTACATAGGGAGGTGCACATAGGACTTTCATAGCTAGAGAGGAGTAGCTGATGCCTGACTTTAAATCTACAAAAAAACAAGCTGACTCTTGTTAGGAGCGAATGCAGCGTGAGATTTTAAAGTTAAATCCAATGGCAATTTACCATTCTAGGTATCCTAGGACCCTGAAGAATTATGCTAAATTTACTCTACCTATGCTCTATAAATGGAAAATAACACACAACATGGTTTATAACATAGCTTGAGTCTGCTAAATATTTTAAGTCTGCAGTTGTGGCCTACTGCTCAGAAAAAAAAAAAAAAATCAAAATATTGCTTCTCATTGACAATGTACCTGGTCACCCAAGAGTTCTGATGGAGATATATAATGAGATTACTGTTGTTTTTATGCCTACTAACACAGCAGGTATGCCTGAAACTTAAAATAGTGTATCTTATACATTCATGTTGACAATATTTGCCTACATCTTCCCTAAAGTTGAGTTCATCCATTTTTCACATCCAATTTCATTTTTTTTCAAAAGTCACTTTGTTTTCATATCAAACAATCATAGATCTGCTGCTGCTGCTGCTGCTAAGTCACTTCAGTCGTGTCTGACTCTGTGCGACCTCATAGATGGCAGCCCACCAGGCTCCCCCGTCCCTGGGATTCTCCAGGCAAGAGCGCTTATGTGGGTTGCCACTTCCTTCTCCAGTGCATGAAAGTGAAAAGTGAAAGTGAAGTCGTTCAGTCGTGTCTGACTCTTACAGGCCCCATGAACTGCAGCCTACCAGATTCCTCCTTCCGTGGGATCTTCCAGGCAAGAATACTGGAGTGGGGTAATCATAGATCAATATGAGTTTAATGAGGGTAGAAGTAAAAGTAAGGAAAGAGATGTATTTTTGGTCTACAACTGATTTAGATCTGATGGGCTTTAAACATCCAGAGGTATCAAGAAGGGCATATATTCTGAGAAATAAGATACAGAGGGTAACCAATAGGTAAAGTGTGTCAGACATACACAGGTTAAATCAAAGAAAATATTAACTTATTCAAAATTCCTGTAGACAACTAAGACCTCTCCTTTATTCCAAAATGCTAAAGCTATATTTTTAATTTTATTCTTAGATTCTTATTGATATTTGAAAATACTGCTGGTGTCTGGGAAGGGGAATGCTATGGGAACCAGATAAAACAAATTATAGCAACCTTGATAATAAAAGTAAATTTTGATCCTGCCGATGAGACAATAATAGAAGTCTATGTTATATATCTGCCCATATTTCAGAATAATAGAGCCTACTCAGGTTTTTCAGCCATTTTTTTCTGACACAGAAGGAAAAAAATAGTGTGGAAAGCTGTCCACTTGTTAGAATCTAAATCAAAACATCTGTGTCTGGTCTTAGCATAAAGTGTTCTTATTTTAGAGTGTTAAATATGTGTTTGTGAGAAGTAACTTATCAAAGACTTGATGTCTTGGAGGGAGTAGGTCAAACAGCATCAAGCACAGAAGAATTCAACTAATGAAGTATAACCACTGACAAAGGACATACTGGAACTTATCAAAAAATACCCTGCATCCATAGACAAAGAAAAACCCACAGTGAGACAGTAAGAGGGGCACAACTGGGATAAAATCAAATCCCATACAAGCTGGATGGGCAACCCACAAACTGGAAAATAAGTGTACCACACGAGTCTTCCGCAGGAGGGAAAGTTCTGAACCCTATGTCAGACTCCCCAGCCTGGTGGTCTGACAATAGGAAGAGAAGACTTCTGAGAATCTGAAGCTGAAGCTGAAACTCCAATACTTTGGCCACCTCATGCGAAGAGTTGACTTATTGGAAAAGACCCTGATTCTGGGAGGGATTGGGGGCAGAAGGAGAAGGGGACAAAAGAGGATGAGATGGCTGGATGGCATCACCGACTTGATGGACATGAGTTTGAGTGATGAATTTGGTGATGAACAGGGAGGCCTGGTGTGCTGCCGTTCATGGGGTCGCAAAGTATCAGACACAACCGAGCGACTGAACTGAACTGAACTGAATTTAAACAGTTGCTTCCTTGGGAAAGTTTAGTGACTGCTTATGACTAGTTCTTAAGTTTCATTTTCTCAGAAAGCTCAATGTTTACCCTGTCTTAGGTTCTGGTTTCCCTGCAAGACTACAAGGATATTAGAGCCCCCTGTCTGTTGGATGACACCTTGCTTAATTACTTTAACAAAGTGCCTTTCCAAACTGAGAGAAGCGAGAAATAGGAGGAGGGAAGAAGTAGGACTTTGGGACACCCGTCAATCAGTGTCACCGGGATGGAGTGGTAGGGTAGAATGGGAAGATGGTGCCAGGATGGGAGTGACATCAGGAGGACTGAAGGCCGGTAACAGTGAGAAGACAAAGGCCGTCCTCAGGCAAGAAGCTTCCAAGTCAGTCCCTGGCATACGCCAGCAAACAGGACAGCATCCAGTTTGCAAAGTCAGTGCTGGCATTTTGAAATATTGCATCAAAATATTGCGTCAGTGGAGTGGCTTCATACCTTAGAAATCAAGCATGCCCAGCATTGAAATAAAGACAAAAATGATGGTGTCCCAAGTGTCCAAAAGGTACATTATACAGCGCATTGTGAGGGGAAAGATGGAACTAAAATGTTCTCATAAAATGGAACAAAAAGGTCAGTGAATGGGTAACATATTATGCTCATTATAATAGACCAAGTGAAAGTAGCTAATAACTTTGAATACTGAAAATATGATCAAACCTCTTTAAAAATAGATGGAAATTGCTTTTACTTCCAAAGAATTTCTTCCAGAAACATACATTAATCATCAAGTACAGTGTTATATCATTGGAAGTATTCCCATAAATGCTAAGAGCAGGATGCTAACCAATATGTATATTCACAATTACATTATGAAATATGCTATGAATATAGTAACTAGTAGATACTAAGAGAATAGAAAAAATTAAAATCTAAAGCTCAGAAAGAGGACTTTGGCCTGTACCAGGAGGACAGTCTCCTATTCAAAAATATTTGCCTCTTCTTGGCCTGTGTGCTGTTTCTATCCAGCTAGTAAGTCTGTCTGTCTTATGTTTTCTAACTGCAAAAATGAGTGATGTTTGTTGAGATGTACTCATAATATTTTTTATTTTTTTTCTTTTGCTCTCAAAATTCAGATTAATACAATAGCTTTCAGACAGAAGTTTGGGGAAATTTTTTTTTTTTCTAAATTTTAAATTTTAGGGACTTCCCTGTTGGTCCAGTACTTAAGACTCTGTACTTCTAATGTGGGGGGCACGGGTGTTCCTATTGGAGAAACTAAGATCCCACATGCTGCATGGTGCAAACAAAACAATAAATAAATATGTAAATAAAGCATTTATGTATTTGTGTTTTTATCAGCATTTCTATGAAATTATCTATACTTGTTATCCATTCTTTAAAGATAAATTCCTCGGGAGAGAATTCTAAGCTTGCAAAGTTTTTTTGTATATATACTTTGATGTTATTTTATCTTACCACCACAATCTAAAGTATTAGTACTCTCTAATCTCAGTTTCAGTATCACTTTTAAGAATTCAGATATGTAATTCATGATGATCCCTCTATATATGTGGGTGTTTGTATGTGCATCTGTGTATAAAATATATAATTTTTATAGTATACATATATTTATCTCTGATTACTTTAAAAAAGATGTTTTCATTTAATGCTCTGAAGTTTATGATAAAAATTTCTATTAGGGGATCTCATTTATACTATTTGTTGTTATCTGTGCTTTCTGAAAATGTGGATTCACATTGTTCAGTATTTTAATTTCAAAATCATTAACCCAGTGAAGATTTTTAAACTCATACTATTTCATTTATTCTATAACTGGATATATTTTGAGCCTTCTCTTTCCTAAACTCTGTTTCTATGCACATCTCTTATTCTTTCTTTATCATCGCTGCATACAGTGGAGAATGTTCAGATTAGATTTCTATTGTTTTATTTAAGAATTTCACTAAATGTTAATACTAATTTTATATTTTGTTATTAAGAATTATATTTATCTTTCAGTATTCCTGGTCATTTTAATAGGCTCCTGCTCTTGACTCATTTTTTGTTCTTGCATTAAATTGTGTATGTGTAACATTTTTACACTCTATACACTGTATATACTGTATACACATATACCTCTGTGTGCATGTGTGTGTGTGTGTGTGTAATCATTCATTTCTTACACTAGGAATGAGATTTTTTAGTATCCAGATTTTGTATTATTTGCATTTTTGATGCTTGTTTCTGTTGCCAACTTTCAATCAGTATTATTTCTTTCTGAGTGTTTTTAAATTAAGTTTTCCTTTCATATTAAAAGCATCTATTTGTTGAAACTCTATACTGGTAATTATGTATGCCTGAGACATCAGTTGCATGAACGACTGTTCTTGAGTGCTATGTGTGTGTTACAGGCCATGAAAGTCGTATAAAGGGCCCCAGGTCATTGTGAGGGCTAACCAGTGGCAAAAACTTTTAAAGGAATTCATTTTCCTTTATAAAGCTAAGTCTGTGGTAAAGACTTAAACATTGTATATCTGCATTGTTTTACGAAAAGCATTTTCCCTATTGTGCCCCATTTTCTTGTTATAGATTCATGACACATGGTCTTTAAGCTAAACTCTCAGTATAGCTTAATCATCTCCTTGTGCCCTAAAATCCTAAAACTACTTCTATTCATGTCCAGAGGATCTTCCTAACCCAGGGATGAAACCCAGGCCTCCCACATTGCAGGGGGATTCTTTACCACCTGGTAGCTGAGCCGCCAGGGAAGTCCAAGAATACTGGGGTGGGTCGCCTATCCCTTGGAGTGGGTGGCCTATCCCTTCTCCAGGGGATCTTCCCAATCCAGGAATCGAACCGGGGTCTCCTGCATTACAGGCAGATTCTTTACCAGCTGAGCCACCAGGGAAGCCCGACTTTCAATAGCTTCATCCTTTCCCTGCCCTAAAATCCTAAAGCTACTACTATCCACAGATAAGCTTGTGACATATTGCAGATTAGAGAATCCTGTACCTTCATAGATCTATGTTCCTGGTGTGCTTTTGGCCTAAGATGATTTCTTTCAAGGCATTTACTCATTTAAATTTTTCTATAATTTAGTAATTTGTAGCAATGTTTGTAGTGCGAGGATTACACAATATTGCTAAAAATAGAATTCAATAAAAAGTTTTCTTAAATTCAATCAGCACTTTAGGCACATAGTTCTTATAACCAAACTGAGAAAACCAAGGATACATCTTTTATTTGTGTTAAAATCAAGATAGAAAATATTAATATTTACCTTGATACAGATATATTGCTAGAACATAGCACAGTTGCCATATAAATTTGATTTAGTGAACTCAGATTTTTTTTTTTACAAATGAAGTTTTTCATTTGAATCATGAAAAAAAATAAAAATTTAAATAAAACTATGAATATTCCCATGTATTTATAACATACACAATTTAGCATTATATTTGAAACTGCATTTGAAGTTCTTAGGAGATCAATATTCTTAAGAGTAATGGAAAATGTTCCTGAAATCAGAAGTTTTATCACACTACAGTTAATAAACATAATTTGTACAACATGATTGTACAAAAATGCACAATTTCTCTTGACAGCATGTTGGAACACATAAGATTTTTGGAAGCTAATTGCACTCTCAGTTAGTTTAATGAACATTTTCAGTAGCAATATTATGATTCATGTTTATCTGGGAAACAGCAGCTTGATACTTTGGAAGTGTTGAGTTGTTCTGTGTAAGACATGTGGCTACTTTGGGAATATTTTTTACCAATTAGCTCAGTCGTACACTGCCAATTATTTCTTAAAGAAATGTGTTCTTATATTGCAAATATGTTCTTAATGCTTAGAATAATGAAACTAGACTTCCAACAGTAAAATAACTATTCTAGAGAGAAATTTTGCTTGGTTGTATTAGCCCCAAATCTTTCATTACTTGCAAAATTCCGTCTGAAACACATCATCAACTAGCCATCTCATCATTTAATGGGAGGTAAGGAAGGAGAACCTTTCTAAAACTCTCTAGAAAGTGTTTTTCATTTTCTTTTTGTGGATTTTTAAATCATTATCTGTAAGCAAAATTATCATAAAATTGAAATTTTAGAAGAGTCAAATATTAACACTATTTTTTCCATTTATTTTTATTAGTTGGAGGCTAATTACTTTACAATATTGTAGTGGTTTTTGCCATACATTGACATGAGTCAGCCATGGATTTACATGTATTCCCCATCCCGATCCCCCCTCCCACCTCCCTCTCCACCAGATCCCTCTGGGTTCCCAGTGCACCAGGCCCGAGCACCCGTCTCATGCATCCAACCTGGGCTGGTGATCTGTTTCACCCTTGATAGTATACTTGTTTCAATGTTGTTCTCTCAGAACATCCCACCCTCACCTTCTCCCACAGAGTTCAAAAGTATCTTCTGTACATCTGTGTCTCTTTTTCTGTTTTGCATATAGGGTTATCATTACCATCTTTCTAAATGCCATATATATGCATTAGTATACTGTATTGGTCTTTATCTTTCTGGCTTACTTCACTCTGTATAATGGGCTCCACTTTCATCCATCTCATTAGAACTGATTCAAATGAATTCTTTTTAACGGCTGAGTAATATTCCATGGTGTATATGTACCACAGCTTCCTTATCCATTCGTCTGCTGATGGGCATCTAGGTTGCTTCCATGTCCTGGCTATTATAAACAGTGCTGTGATGAACATTGGGGTGCATGTGTCTCTTTCAGATCTGGTTTCCTCAGTGTGTATACCCAGAAGTGGGATTGCTGGGTCATATGGCAGTTCTATTTCCAGTTTTTTAAGGAATCTCCACACTGTTCTCCATAGTGGCTGTATTAGTTTGCATTCCCACCAACAGTGTAAGAGGGTTCCCTTTTCTCCACACCCTCTCCAGCATTTATTGCTTGTAGACTTTTGGATAGCAGCCATCCTGACTGGCATGTAATGGTACCTCATTGTGGTTTTGATCTGCATTTCTCTGATAAATGAGTGATGTTGAGCATCTTTTCATGTGTTTGTTAGCCATCTGTATGTCTTCTTTGGAGAAATGTCTGTTTAGTTCTTTGGCCCATTTTTTGATTGGGTCATTTATTTTTCTGGAATTGAGCTGCAGGAGTTGCTTGTATATTTTTGAGATTAATCCTTTGTCTGTTGCTTCATTTGCTATTATTTTCTCCCAATCTGAGGGCTGTCTTTTCACCTTACTTATAGTTTCCTTTGTTGTGCAAAAACTTTTAAGTTTCATTAGGTCCCATTTGTTTATTTTTGCTTTTATTTCCAATATTCTGGGAGGTGGGTCATAGAGGATCCTGCTGTGATTTATGTCGGAGAGTGTTTTGCCTATGTTCTCCTCTAGGAGTTTTATAGTTTCTGGTCTTACATTTAGATCTTTAATCCATTTTGAGTTTATTTTTGTTAACACTACTTTTTAACCATCTCAAGTTTGGGCCTAGTTGAGTGACAGAAGTATAAGTTAAAATGTCATCAGTTTTATTATTAATAAAAGATATTCCACTCTGGGAGGACAGTGTGTGTGCATGCTTAGTGGTGTCTGACTCTTTGAGACCCTTTGGACTACAGCCCATGAGTCTCTGCCCATGAGATTTTTCAGGCAAGAATGCTGAAGTGGGTTTCCATTTCCTCCTCCAGGGGATCTTCCTGACCCAGGGGTAGAATCCGCATCACCTTTGTCTCCTATATTGCTGGCAGATTTGAACACAGCATATACCTATTTCCAAAATTTCATGATCCGAAGTAAAGAAATACCCTGCAAAGAATTTTTTCCAAGATACCATCATTTCTTGGTGGTTGGGCAGGCCAGTGGGAGTGATTCTCTAGGGGATGTTGTTAACTGTATAAAGTATCTTTTATTTTATAGTTAGAAAGTTATAATCTCTAAACGTTAATTTAGTCTAATAGCTGAGATCACTTTAAAAGTCTTGATCTAGGTTTTCCTTCATACACACCAAATTTAGCCTATTCCATGAGCCAGTGTCTTAAAATATTAATGTTTGAATGTTAAAATTTTCAAACTCAACACAATGATATTTCACTCTATGGATGCAGTTGTTTATTTACATTTCACTGTCATTTGGGTTACTAGGGTGGTATAATCAAAGCAGCATTTTTAGATTCAATAAGAACTCAGTTCAGAATTTAGCTAAATTGAATACTGTGTGATCTTCTGTGCATTAACTTTCTCATCTAGAAAATGAGTTTATTAATGCCAACCTGTTGAGAGAATTTGTTGTTGTTGTTTGGTTGCTAAGTGATGTCCAACTCTTTGTGACACTGTGGACGGTAGCACACCAAATTTCTCTGAATTAACTTGATATAGCACCATAAATATTTCATAAAATAATAATCCACATTTACCCATATACGTTCATTTTTAATCTGCCTAAGAATAAATTTCACTTAACATCATTTTTTAAACTACATATTTTAACAATAATTTCTGTTCTATGAAACATATGAAAAGTTTCTCAGGTTAACATATTACACCTACCCGATTAAATAATCACCAAAGGCACAAATTATTATTTGCCTATTTTTAACTATTTCTCTTTCACATTATCTATTGAAAAAATTATCTCGTTTTACCACACCAAAACATCCTCATATTATTAAAATTCTCTTTAACACTATAATCTCTATTTTTGTCAATAACAGGTGCTTGTTCATATTTCCCTCGCCATTTTGAAAAATTTCTAAAAATCGCTGCTAGTTTTCCTATGATTTGGATTAATTGCTTGATTTCATTGCCATCCATATATTAATGTACTTCATATATTGTATATTACATTACATATATTAATTTAGGGGGCTGTATGACAGAAAGAAAAAAATCAAATGCCTCATAAAAATCCTATTTTGAAGACAATGGCTTAAATTGAAATATGTTAAATTATAGTTATAGTAAAAATTGCTCAAACATCCTTACTAGTATCAATTTAAATTTCAGAACTATTTCCCAAACCTATTTCCCTTAGAAATAATATAAAAAATGATCGCATTTAATCTTTAGAGTGGAATTAACAGAAACACCTCACTGGAAAAAATTTTAACAGAAAATCAAAACTATTTATGTGGAATAGAAATATTGCCCAGATTATTATCTGTGAAAAATTAAAATATCAAGTTAATGCTATAAAACAATCATAGAATTGAAATACTATAATAAGAATAGAAGATGCTATAGCAAGAATCAAGATGCTATAACAAGAATCTAAAAATCACAAATATAAAATTGTGTTTAATTATGTTTATTAGAATAAAGTAACTTTTTAAAACTTTTTTCATATTTTCAGTTTAGTATTAGGCAAACAATTGTAATATAATTAGTGTGTTGCTGTGATTCCTTCTATCAGCTTTCTCATTTTCTCAATCATTTTACGTAGGCTTCTAGTCACTTTTGAAGTAAACTTTTTCATTGAAACTTGATATATGTTAGATTATGGCTGATTAGCATTGTTGTATGGCAGGAAACATCACAGCATTGTAAAGCAGTTTTCTTCCAATTAAAAAATGAATTAAAAACATAAAAAACATAAGATACACAGAGAAAAGTGAACAAACTTTACTTGTTGTTTAATGAATGTTTGCCTATTGAATAAACCAATATAGCTATTGCTCAGATCAAGAGCACTACCAGAACCTTAGAAACTTCTCTTGTGTCACTCCTGAGTCCACTACTAGCTTTTCTGGTCCAGCTGGAAAGTGAGAAGTTAAAACTACTGACCTATAACCTGTTTCTCTTCTGATTACCTATAAATCCTAATAAGAGAACCAACTAGGCATAATTTCACTTTAAAACTTTTTTTTTTACAAAGTTTGCCACATATCTGGATACTTTAATAATAACATATTAAAAGGTATAAAAAAATCTCTAATAAGAAAACAGAAAAAAACAGAATCCTTTGATGGACAATATATAGCAGTGATTAAGGTACCAAATCATACAAAAATGCAAAGGTTAGTGTTGTTATGTATTAAATCATAAAAATATTGAATAATGATTTGCCCATTTGTTTTCATATAATTAAGTAGACCCGGCATCTTTCCCTTAGCCCACTCGCCAGGCTTAACCAATTATTCTTGTTCTATATTATTATTATTATTATTTCTTCATCACTGCCACACACAAAAAAATTTGAGCACAAAAGTGATGCATACAATGCTGATTTTAATAACAATCTGGAAAATCTGTAGAACTTAGAGCATGAAGAGCCTGAGAGCATAAAGGAATATATTTATTTAAACTGTAAAGGTATACTGAGTTGATTTAGAATTATAGACATTATCTTCTTTTTAAAATGATAACTAAACTTATAGGTAAAGAGATGAATAGCACTTGCTAAGAGAAGGATATTTATCTATGGAGTGTCCTAAAAAAGTTGTCCCTGATTAAGAGCTGTATATAGTTAATAAGTCTAAAATCAATGAGTTAATGTGGCATGACTCTCAAGAAAATGGCACATAGACAGCAAAATAAAATGGAGATGACTCATAACCTGAATGCTTTTCTGCTGTGTATTTAAAAATCACAAAACCTCACCTGGAATCTTGTCAATAATTCTAGGCTAGATAGTCTAGTTTTGGTGTAGACTCAGGAGCCACCCTCTGTATGTAGACTTACCAGGCTTTTTCTGACATTACCAATTGCCTGTAATCTGGTACTTACCATTAAAGCTTAATTTTTTGTAAGACCTCAAATTTATGTGTTTGATTTGACAAGTTGACCCTTCATGTTAGTTTAATCAGAGATTAGTTTAGCCTACTTTTGAATTGTACTTAAGTAGCATTGTGCATGATATATAAAAACATTGCACACAATACATAAACATTTATATATGAATTATTTGTCTTAATATTAACTTTATGACATTCATCCATAGCAGTGTATTTGTCTGTGCTTGTCAGTTACATGTATGTGTGTATATATCCATTCACATATATATATGTATGTGGACATTAATAATATCTAAACTTCCTTCTTCAAAATTTGTCAGAGTCAGATATGTAGTAAGAGATGTCTTTAAGGAAAAGATAACCACTTTTATTTCTTTTGGTCTTTTTTTGTCCTATCCTAATGACTGAATCACAAAACTCATGTAAATATTTTAATATAAAATTTGTACCCAGTTAATATACTCTTCTAAAACTGAAAAAAAGAGTAGGGAAGTGATTAAAAATTGTTTCAACTGTATTGCAATTTCCAGTGTTATTTCTAATAGAATTTGGACTTTAAATCGTGGATTTGCTCTCAAAGGGTTTATTACAGAAATGTTTCACATGTCTTAAAATGCATGCCTGAGGCATGATTTGGTAATGCTACCCATTTTTGTGGTTATAGTGTACATCTACTTTGTGAGAGAAAAATCAATGAAAGTATTTCAGGGAGACACCTGTAAGATGAGTTTTACATGTTATTTAAGGTGAAGCTCTCCTCTCCATAAAGTTTCACTGTATTAAAGCAGGAATGCATTGAATTGTCAGCCCCGTACCCCCCACCAAGATGTTATAAAATAACTCAAAAAATGATAATAAACCAGAAGGAAAATGCCCCACCCCTCACACTAAGCCTTGCAATTACACTTCTTCCAGTTTTGGTTGCCTCTCCTGTGACTGGACTAGAACAACTTTCTGATCTCTTTGCCTATGTGCAGAGCAGAAGGTTTAAAGCAATTTTTAGAGTTATGCTGATTGGGATAATCTCCTCCATGTAGTGCTGATCTCAGAGTTTGGTGTCCCTGGGGTTGAATTTGGAAAGATGTAAATCGGTTTCCTAACACTACATTTTGCAATGTGTAAATTAATAACTTGACATTTCACAGCTGTTTTAAAGGCTGTGCTTTAAAGAATGAAATATCAATCACAAATATACACCTACCCAGAAATGTCAAATCCCACCCAAATGAATACCACCGCAAATTAGCAGCAGGTCACATTGTTCTGCTGCCTTTCACCTGTGATGCATTTCCTTCCTTTCCAGGTTAAGAGCTCCCCTGGAGAGGCTTAAACCTATTTTCTGCCTCATATAAAAGATGGGTGGTGAGCTGCTTTAATAACAGAACATAGTATCCAAATGTTAAACCTATTTGTTAGAGACAAGGTTGGTGTAGTAAAAGGAGAAATTAAAATGGGAGTCAAAATACCTGTATTGAATTCCCAAAGCTGTACTAAAATGTTGTTTGTTCCAAGGTTCTCCAGTGGCCTCAGTTTTCACATCTTTAAATTGGCTTTGCCACTTTCACAGAATTACTGAAAATTGCCCTGCCTGTCTTGCAGGGGCTTACACAGTTTGAATGAGTTAATAAATATTCCATTTGAATTTTAAAAAATAAGCTTACAGAATTACAAAGGATTATCAGTACTCTAAAGAATAATGTTTCCTTTCTGGATATTTGTGCTTATGTCATGATATATACTCTGCCCATCAGGTCATTAGAGGAATGACATTTTGTCTCATGTAAGGACTCTCTGCGACCCCGTGGACTGTAGCCCACCAGGCTCCTCCATCCATGGGATTCTCCAGGCAAGAATACTGGAGAGGGTTGCCATTTTCTTCTCCAGGGGATCTTCCCAACCCAGGGATTGAACCCCGGTCTCCTGCATTGCAGGCAGACGCTTTAACCTCTGAGGCACCAGGGAAGCCCAAGGAATAATTTAGTTAAATAAACTGTCATCAACAATTGAGTGCACATGAGGAAATAGTCAAGAACTGCTTGCCTACATTTCATATCTAAAGGGCATTATCTTTTCACTAATTTTCAAAATACAGTTCAAATTCTGTGTCTCTAATATGCCACTTCTGATTCCCAATAGCAGTTAATTATTAGAATTCTATAGGATATTTCTATAATTTTATCATATGTAGGGAATGTATATTATAATTACTTGTTGAATTAAATTTATATTTCACTAACTGGACTATAAATGTTTGAAGATGGGAAGAGTGCTTTATTGACTTCTATGTACCATTAATTGAACAGTGATATGTACATGTAGGATTGAACAGCGATGTGTACATGTAGGATTCAATAAAAACATGCTGAGCGAATGAATAAGACACAAGCTGACTGCACATTATCTCAATTATATGATTATTGGAAAGATACTCCAATCTTTGATCTGAGAAATTTAGGCATGATGCAGATTGTACTTAATTGCACTCAGCCCCGGGCCAACCAATATTTTTTGGTATCTTTTTATTTTAAAGAGTTATCAATATGAGGGATATTCTTAAAAAATATGTTCAACCATTCATTAATGTATTCTTTTGAATAAGTTATGCTTACTTGTTTAATGTCAAGTATTTTGCTGGAAAAGCTTTGTATCGAAGCACTATTTTTTTAAGTACACGTTTACCCAAACCATATGATTCACTAAGACTTCCCAGGTAGCTCAGTGATAAAGAATCCACCTCCCAGTGCAGAAGCAGCAGGAGATACCAGTTCCATTCCTGCATCAGGGAGATCCCCTGGAGGAGGAAAAAGCAGCCCACTGCAGTATTGTTGCCTGGAAAATCCCAAGGACAGAGGAGCCTGGTGGGCTACAGTCGATGGGGCTACAGAGTCAGACACAACTTAGTGACTGAATATATGATACATTAAATATATCTTTTTAGGTTTTGATACTTTTTGCTGTAAATAGAATGAATTTACCAAACACATGAGAGTGATTCAAGAAGTGTTATGAATGCATGTTGTATTTTTGTTTCTAAACCATGTCCAGCTCTTTGCTATCCCATGGATTGGAGCCTGCCAGGCTCCTCCACCCATGGGATTTCCCAGGCAAGAATACTGGAATGGGTTGCCATTTCCTCTTCAAGGGAGCTTCCCAACCCAAGGATGGAATACACATCTCCTGCATTAGCACTGGATTTTCTACCGCTGAGCCACAAGGGAAGCCCCAGTGAATGCATGCATAGGTGTTCATATTTGTCAATTGATTGAGTAAAATCAGTTATACATGAGGGTTTAATATTACTGTTTCGTAAATTATTTTTATTTAGCTCGTGTTAGATTGTGTGAAACAAGTTACTCAAAAATGAAAATTAAAATGTTTCTTTTTCTTAAGTGATATTTAGGAGCACCGTATTCTAAGGAATTCACAAGAAGCAATTTGTTTATAAAGTGGGGTCTCAAATTATGGAAATCATTCAAAGGAACTATTAAACATTGAGACTCATGAGAACATACATCTCTAAAAATTATCAAAATTGCTTATGGATGCTTGCTTTCATATTTTATACAATTTTATTAAAATAATACTGTAAAATGAGTCTATGATCTGTGTCATTCTTCTCCGTCTTTACAGCAATAAGTAGAACTATGGACCCCTGGTGGCTCAGATGGTGAAGAATCTGCATGCAGTGCATGAGACCTGGGTTCAGTCCGTGGGTCAGAAAGGTTGCCCAAAGAAGGGAAGTGCTACTCACTACAGTATTCTTTCCTGGAGAATTTCCTGGACAGAGGAGTCTGGTGGGCTATAGCCCTTGGGGTCTCAGAGAGTGGGACATAGAAACTAACGCTTTCACTTTCACTTCACTTCAGAGCTATGGAGGATGGCTTCATTTTTTAATATTTCTAGCAGTAGACATTATGTTGTGTTTCTTGTCCTGGAATGAAATTAGCTTTACATAATTATCTCTACACTAATACAAAATAAAATCTTATTTTGGACTCTTCACACTAATATAAAACCAATTTTCAAGATATACTTATTAAAAGCATGGTCTTCTGATACACAGTAGGACTTTGCTGGTGTTCCTGTGAAGATTCAAATACAGGGAAAGGCTAAAATACCATAATTACACGTAAAACTAAGTTGAGTTCTGATTGCCTAGTGAGTCATAATTAAAAAAAAAAAAATTCGTTCTTACAAGGACATAATCATTGGATATTCTAAATTTTAGGAATGCAGGCATGCACACCCTAACTCATAGGCATACTTTCTTTTGTCTTTAAACAAATTTAACTTTTAGTTGTATCTCTAGAATTGGGCTGAATTTCCCACCACTATTGTCCACATGTTAAGTGGTAAATCACCTAAACTTTTATAAGATAGAAACCAAAGGAGTTGGTAAATATATGAACTATTCATTTTGGTGAATTCCTAATTTTGTAGGGGTAGACAATGATTACATTAGAGTAATAAAATTTTAAAGATGTACAAAAACTTCACTTGTTTCCTTTTTCCCTCCATGGGAAGTCAACCTCAAATTATTTTTACACAGTTTTTACAAAGGCTCCACGTATGTTTTAAAATTTCATAAAGGAACCCCATAGATTGTGCAAGCTTAAACCTCTCACAGCTTCCCTGATAGCTCAGTTGGTAAAGAATCTGCCTGCAATGTTGGAGACCGCAGTTTGATTCCTGGGTCAGGAAGATCTGCTGGAGAAGGGATAGACTACCCTTTCCATTATTCTTAGGCTTCCATTGTGGCTTAGCTGATAAAGAATCTGCCTGCAAACCTCTCAAAACCCTTTCTATTGGTGGAGCAGTTTTTATTTTTCAAGTATAATAGTTGAAACATTTGAATGAAGAGAAACAATCTTTCTAAAAAGTATTTTTGAACACTGACACTTTATTCCATTGAGAAACCTCATTGAAATATTCAAGGAACAATCATAAATCAAGGGGCTCCCTCCACCTCCACATTTACTAGTTCTGTGTTCATGAGCACTGTGCTGTTTCTTATCCTGTAAAACAGGGATGAACTGATACTTTGCCACAACTGAATATGATAACAAGAACTTTTATGACAGTGAGTGGTGGGTAGTGGGTGGACAATAACTACTAGTTGTTAGTAATAGTCATAGTATAAATAGTAGTAGTGGCAGTAGTGTTTATCTTTGGGTGTAATAAAAAAAAAATATTTAGGAGCCATACAGGAATCCATGTACCCATGTTGAAAAAGGTATTCCAAAAAGATGAGATGTCATAAAAAGACATTTTTCCTAGTTCCAATATTACCTCCTCAATATGTATTACAGACATCCTCAAGTTCTTCCCAACTTATTCTAATTAATCATTAGGGGTGTTTTGCTTGTATTTTTTGGGAAATATTTTAGTTACTACTGCATGAATCTTCCCAGTTTTGAAATTTCTTCTTTTTGCTTATATCAACTCTTGTTATATCATTAATCCTGACTGCTCGGAAACAAAGATATTCAAGCCCATGTTGCTGAGGTCTGAGTCAAGGAAGGCCTGACCTGCCATCATTTCCAGAAAGGATAGTGACTCATGTTCCCGATGAACAATAGAGATGGTTATAGCAGTTTGAGTAAGGTAAATTAAGTAGATAAAACCTACGTAAACAGAAGCTCTTTGGATGCTCAGTGACTTTTAATAGTGCAAGGGGGCCTGAGGGAAGCAAAATTATAATGAACGTGCTCCTATTTAGAGCAGAAGTTATGTAAATGTACCACTAAAAGAATAAGTCCTGACCATAGGCCCTGACAACTATAGGACTGATTTCATGGGGATGGATTAGTTGATGAGCTTGACCTTAAAAACAACTGCAGTTTCACGAACAGCAGCAGCTGCGTCAACATCCAAGAGGCATCCTTGTGTTTCCCATCACCCGTCACTTGTATCTTGTAGGACAAAGCCCACATGGACCTTCTAACCAATGGTGAGAAATTGAGAGATTTGCATGTTGCCACTGCATCTTTCTTCTACAAGTCTTGCTGTAAAAAATTACATTTGAACTGCTCTTGTGGAATGATGGGCATGCTTACTCTGCCATATTGCTGTGCTTGCTTCATTTCTCTGGTTAATTCATGTTAGAAAGATACGTGAGACATGATGAATATTCAGTCAATTCACAAATTCCTGTGGAAAGTAAAATCTTCAATTTTGAAGCTTAGTTGAATTATTAGAATGGAACGCACTGCACTGCTTTTGTTATTCTTCATGGCTCTGTATAACGTTTGTGTATCCTTTGTGGCTAGGAAAGAATCTGGAACTGGCTCTGCATACAATGAACACATACTGAAAGCATAATCGTCAACGTTCAACAAAATTTGACTGTAAATTTCTTACATGAACAAGGTACAGACCAAATTATACCAATCAGAGATCCACTTCATATTTTTGTTGGTTTGTTTTTTCTTTAATACAAATTTATTTAGATACATTTTGGGGTTTATCTGTCACTTAAAAAATGAAATCTTTGCTTGCTGAAATTTCGAAGTTTATAAACAGCATTGTTACTCATGGGTTTTTTTTTCCATTTATTTTTATTAGTTGGAGGCTAATTAGTTTACAATATTGTAGTGGTTTTTGCCATACATTGATATGAATCTGCCATGGATTTACATGTGTCCCCCATCCCGATCCCCCCTCCTACCACCCTCCCCATCCCATCCCTCTGGGTCTTCCCAGTGCACCAGCCCTGAGCACTTGTCTCATGCATCCAACCTGGGATGGTGGTCTGTTTCACCCTTGATAGTATATATGTTTCAATGCTGTTCTCTCAGAACATCCCACCCTCACCTTCTCCCACAGAGTTCAAAAGTCTGTTCTGTACATCTGTGTCTCTTTTTCTGTTTTGCATATAGGGTTATTGCTACCATCTTTTTAAATTCCATATATATGCATTAGTATATTGTACTGGTCTTTATCTTTCTGGCTTACTTCACTCTGTATAATGGGCTCCAGTTTCATCCATCTCATTAGAACTGATTCAAATGAATTCTTTTTAATGGTTGGGTAATATTCCATGGTGTATATGTACCACAGCTTCCTTATCCATTCGTCTGCTGATGGGCATCTAGGTTGCTTCCATGTCCTGGCTATTATAAACAGTGCTGCGATGAACATTGGGGTGCACGTGTCTCTTTCAGATCTGGTTTCCTCGGTGTGTATGCCCAGAAGTGGGATTGCTGGGTCATATGGCAGTTCTGTTTCCAGTTTTTTAAGGAATCTCCACACTGTTCTCCATATTGGCTGTACTAGTTTGCATTCCCACCAACAATATCAGAGGGTTCCCTTTTCTCCACACCCTCTCCAGCATTTATTGCTTGTAGACTTTTGGATAGTAGCCATTCTGACTGGCGTGTAATGGTACCTCATTGAGGTTTTGACTTGCATTTCTCTGATAAATGAGTGATGTTGAACATCTTTTCATGTGTTTGTTAGCCATCTGTATGTCTTCTTTGAAGAAATGTCTGTTTAGTTCTTTGGCCCATTTTTTGATTGGGTCATTTATTTTTCTGGAATTGAGCTTCAGGAGTTGCTTGTATATTTTTGAGATTAATCCTTTGTCTGTTGCTTCGTTTGCTATTAAATTCTCCCATTCTGAGGGCTGTCTTTTCACCTTGCTTATAGTTTCCTTTGTTGTGCAAAAGCTTTTAAGTTTCATTAGGTCCCATTTGTTTATTTTTGCTTTTATTTCCAATATCCTGGGAGGTGGGTCATAGAGTATCGTGCTGTGGTTTATGTCAGAGAGTGTTTTGCCTATGTTCACCTCTAAGAGTTTTATAGTTTCTGGTCTTACATTTAGATCTTTAATCCATTTTGAGTTTATTTAGCGACCCGCTTTAATTATATTCTCTCAATTAAAAAAATCTCTAATACATAAATATATCTAATACATAAACATCTCTAATAATAATTGCTCTTGAACAATGAATTTTGAGTTATCTTAGCGACAAGAGATTTAAATATTTTTGGAACTTGTGATATTGAGCCATATATCTTTGTCTTTTTCTCTGCCTTTGTAATAGCATTCTCTATATTTCTACCCACCAGTATAGCCCTAGTTTTATGCAAACTTAGTTTTATCTTTAAAGGCCATAGGAACATACATCAATCATTCTTGCTCCCTAATTTTCCAAACAGTAAAACCTGGCAATTTCTTCTCCTCAAGTTGTTATCACAATATACTCTTGAAATCTTTAATGAGCTTGATTCTAAATCTGAACTTGCTTCATGAAGCAAAACACTTTCTGTTACAGCCAAGTAGCAACTCCCCTTATTAAATAAAAACTGATATTTTGTAATAGATAATAGTTTCAGCAAATTTTCCTATAAATAGAGGTAATAAATAGTATAGGGACAGACTGTTCATTCAGCACATTATCCATTGAAAAGCTTCCAATATTTTCATACCACATGTCTTCCCTATGAATGGCTTTAATAATCCTATTGGTAGAAACAAAGAATTTAGGCTGTTTCTATTAAATGTATGACTTATATTTTTAAAAGGATAATCTCTAGATTTAAAAACAAATTTAACAAATGCTTTGAGTTCAGCAGCTCTGCTGTGTGGCAAGCCTCCCATATATTTGCCTTGCTTTTCCTTACCTTTGCTGTAGAGCTAGAGTTCACAACATTTCAGAGACAGTGTTTGCCATTTCCATGAACAAATCAATTTAAACTGGCCCAGCCAGGACACCCCATTACATGCTCTTGCCAGCAAAATCCTTTCATCCTCCCAAAGCTCTGGAAGCTCATCCAAATATTCTTCTCTGGAGGTAATGGTGCTAAGCAAAAGGTATCCCAAGAGATACCTTCACAGTCCAGCAATCAATTTAATGTGAACTTCTAAGAGTTCACCATATTAGCTTTTTCTTTTTTTAACTCTGGGAAAGAAAAGTTTATTATAACCCTCTTATTTATACTCATTGAAAAATATAGGCACAGATCTTGATTAAAATCCTTAATTCCTCTTCTGATTGTTGGACATCACAATGCTTGTGCAAGGTCTTCGTCTTTGATGTGAATCTTCCCCAACAGAGAAACATTGAAACATGTGCATTGCCATATGCAAAACAGAGAGCCAGTGGGAATTTGCTGTGTGATGCAGGGAGCTCAGACCCAGAGCTCTGTCGAGACCTAGAGGAGTGGGATAGGGAGGGCGGGGGAGGGGCCGTTCAAGAGGGAGGGGACATATGTATACCTGTGACTGATTCATGTTGATGTAACTAACACAATTTTTGTAAAGCAATTATCTTCCAAATAAAAAATACAATTTAAAAATGCAAAATAAATGGCCCATTAAAAAAAAAAAGTTAGTGATGGGCACTCACTCAACCTTTCTCCCTGGCATTTAGAAAAATCATTACATACTCAGTTTTCAACTCCCTCCTGGTACCCTCCTTCCTTCAGTAACTTCCAAGTCCATGCCAAAATGCTTCACTCTTAGCACTACCACAAAGAAAGAAAGGAGAAGGATAGGCTTGGGAAACTTCTGAAAGTTCCAACCTTTTTCTGACATATTGCTCTTCCAATATAATTTTTTGAACAAAATAAAAGTTGATCATTTCCAGAAACAGAGATCTGGAATTTTTTATTGTAAGAAAAAAATTTAAAGAGAGATATGAGAATTGAAAGATAATCTCAAAACCTGAACTGAGGCTTATATTTTGTTTTTTCAAATCCTGTGTATAATTGAGTTTAGAGAACTGGAATCAGCAGAAGGGAAATAAAATTATGAAATTTTGTGTTAAAATAGATTACATTTCAGATAATATATGATATAATGCATGCATCCTGAAGATATTTATATTCAGGTAAATTCCATTAGTTTAATACTGCTTTTCAAAAGAAAAGGTTTAAGATGAATACTGAAATTAACCCTAAAATACTGCATATGGAGCAATGTTTTCTGTGAGCCACTTTTTGTTTGATGTACAAGTTACAAAAGTTGATCGATATATTTTTTTTTCAGTTCAAGCCCACCAGGTGGTTCCATGGAATTCTGCTGCTTGTAGTCCAAGAGAAGAGAGAGTGTATTGTATCACAGAGTTCTGTATACACTATGCTTCCTGCTATCAGTCCTTCATCATTTTCCTGATGTCCGCAATGTTATCTGCACACCAGACATAACCATCAGTGAGAGTGGAACATTCACCTTCTTCTAGGGCCCTATTATGTTTCAATTGCTTAGACCCCTTCTAAAGGTACATGCTGAAATGAATTTGTTTTCCTTCTCCCTTCATTGTTAAGATAAGGGGTTGTTCTATCTCTAAATTCTCTACAAAACTTTTTTTCCTCTCTTTTACATCATCTATTTCTCTCTTAAGTTTCCAGAAGTAGTAGCTTTTGAAGGCAGGAGTGTCAGTCATAGGCTTTCCTTATAAAAATTCTTTGGTTATACCGTCAAAAACAAAATACCATAACAAAAGAAAACTGAAAAATACAAGAGACAAAGGAAATACTCAAGATCAGAGTTATAAATTTTTCAAATTAGGGCTCTTTAGTTTAGAAAACTAAAAAGAAATATAGTTTCAGAAGGCTCCATACACGAAAACTGTTTATTAACTTAATCATAATCATATTTTAAATATGCTAAAATAGGGAAGGCAAGAAGGAAGAAAAGAAAGAAGGGAAGGAGGAAGGGAGGAAAAAAAAACATCAAATCTGTAAATAAAAATAAATACACATATGGTTTCTTTTTTTTTTAAGTGCTCTGGCATCTTTATACAAATAATTTTGAAATCTCATAGGAATAAAAATGTAGGCAAATTTTCAAAAATGATTTAAGAGAAAATGTTAAAGGTTAAGAACCCTTAAAATTAGGTTATATTTGACACTTCCTGCCTCTGCTGACATGAAATTAATGTTTTTAAAAACATATATTGTTATATACATATATAACATTATATAGAGGGAAGTATAGAAAAATTTTACCAAAATATGCATTTCTTACACAAATTGTTTTTGTGAATAGAAAAAAAAGAAAGGCCAATCCAAACTACTTACATTTTTTCAAAAGCATACTGGAATACTGAAATTTAAAAAAAATATAAATGTAAAAATAATGATACCACTTTGACATGATTAAAATTTTGTAATCTATTAGCTAATTACATTTATAAATACTTACCAAATGTATTTGTCCACATGGAGAATCTACCAAAAAAGGAAAGAAAATAAAAACAATAAGAGAATCATACATCATTTCTGAATATGGACCAACATACACAAGTCAAAATGATTCCCCAGACCTGTTACATTCATTTAGACAACATAACACAATTTGAAAAGAATTACACTCACATTGGCAAAAAAAAGAAGACATGAATTACCTAGGAAAATTTATGCATTTTAAATAATAATTTGTGAATAAACTTACAAAACTGCAAATACAAGTTACCAAAATAAGTAGAATGTAAAATTTAATCTAGAACAATTAAAATTCAATCACAAAAGACAAGTAATAACGAAAAATATTTGCAAAGCTAAAATGCAAATATAAGAGTGGGAAAGACATCCACTGTGTATGTTCACTGCTGCCTAGATGTTGGTTTTGAACCACTCAAAACCAGTGGGCTGATGTGCCCCACTATCCACCTCCAAGTGCCAGCTAATCCTCCCCAGGAAAATAGAGCAATAGTCCCAGTAGACATAAAATCTAGAGCTACTGTAAATCACATGAACATGTGTTGTTTGCTGACATTCTTAAACTGAGATTCACATTTTGAAAAAAAAATTGGATCTGAGTGTGAAGATTTTTCAGTCCCACAGTCATTTTGCCAATCAGTACTTCTTCATAATGATTTTTATTGAATTCCAAGGCTTTTCAGCTGAGTATAAGAATTACTTATACTTTTATTTATTGCTGAAATTTAAATAACTTTTACAGTAATAGCACCCTTTTTTTTCCCCAAAATACCCAAAGAAATTGACCCTTTTATCATTATGAAATGTGTCTCTATTTTCCTCATAATATTCCTTCCTCCAACGTTTACTTTGTGTGATATTAATTTAGCTACACCAAATTTCATGTGATTTGTATCTCTTTGGCATGTATATTTCCATTCACATGTAGAAGACAAAAAAACTTTTCTTGTGTTAGGAAACAATTTGTAGATGTGCTGACAGAGAAACCAAGCAGTTTGAGTACTGATAAACCAAGGATTTCTGTTAGCTGTGAAACGTAATTACTTTCTCCTGATACAGATGTTGCTGGAGAATGTCATTTCTACACAGAAAAATCTATTGCTTATATGACTAGATGGATATGAATGCAGTAGGTAGAGGGAATGAATGTTTTTTGAAAAAGAATGAAATGGAAAAGATATGAGATGAGCAGAGAAAGTCTGAAAGTACTGTACCTATTCTTTCTCCTTCTGGGGAGAGGAATAGACATTCCCTCCATTTTAGGTAAAATGACAAATGAGAAATGTATTTCTTCAGAAAATGCAATCTTGCAAGATAATATCATCTCCATATGTTACAGATGGGAAATTAGAAACTTACAGAGTCATATTAATTAGTTAGTCATATAACTAGTAATTGAAAAATCTGGAGTTGAAAACCAGAATCATCTGGAAAAATGGCATGCCACGTTCAGAAATTCCACAGTTCATAGGTACATTCATACCTGTATTCATGAAATATTTTATAACAGGCTATTAACAGTTGGAGAAAATATAATGAAAATAACAAAAGCCATGTCTTCCTTTTTAAAACATATGGTGCAGTGTAAATTCAATTAAAATGCTGCATGATAAAGTATTTTGATAATCAAGTTTGGCATGTTATACAACTATAGAAGGCTACACAGGCTTCATCTGGGGGCTGGTGAAAGGAAGTGATCCCTCTACAATGAGAAAAAATTGGCAAGGTGAATGAATCATAGATGTAACTGGGAGTAGCAGTAAAAAAGAACAGTTTGTGCAAAACATAGGATAAAAGAAAATACAGAGTCATTCAGGAAATTAAAAAAAAAACAAAAACAAAAAAAACAACCTTGGTTTGTGTGAATAAGAGATTACTGGTAACATTGAAGAGACATTATTCAGGACCATACAAGTTCTGTTAAGGATATGGGTCTTCAGTCAAAAAGCAAGATGGGGGAAGCTTGAATATTTTTTTTTAAGTTAAGTAAACCTTGATCTAATTTGTGCTCTAAATGACTTGAATAATGTGTATATTAGAAAATGGATTAGATGGAAGTTACAGACAAATATTTAAGAGTAGGTAGCAGCAACAGAGACAAGAAATGATGTGGGCCAAATCTAACATATACTGTAAACAGAAAAATGTGAAATGTAGACAGAAAATATATAGAGAAGAATGGGAAGAATTGGGCATCATTTGGATAAGAAAGAATAGGAATTGGAAGGGAAATGCCAAGTTTGCTCTTAGAAACAATTAATTTCATCATATTGCTTTTCACTAGAGCTCATGATAAATGAATTTTCTATCCCAGATATTTTGAGCTTGATGTATTTACAAGTCAATCAAATGAAAATGTGTGGTTGGATAATGAATAATCAGGTCCAAAGTAAACACTCAAAAATAGGGATACTGATTTGGATAATGAAAGTTCAGTTTACAATTAGGGGGAAAATGCTGAAAAGGGGCAGATGAAAGGGGTACATGAAAAAAGACACAGTAAATAAACTCAAAGAGAACTGACTACTATAAGAAAAATGGAAGTGATGGGTTTTAGAAAGTAATCCAAAAGTTTTGAAAATAATATGAGTGCTTAAGCATCACAGAAGTTGTGGGAAGATTAAGCACTGATATGACAGAACTGGATAAAACAATGGCATATTTAAGAGCAGTGAGATAGATTAAGGAACACAATTAAAACTTTGCTGCACCAGTATATAGAGATGAAGTCAAATTCTTTCCTTGATTTGGGGTTGGCCTGAAATTGCCGACATCCAATGGATTATTGAAAAAACAACAGAGTTCCAGAAAATCATCTGTTTCTACTTTATTGACTATGCCAAAGCCTTTGACTGTGTGGATCACAACAAACTGTGGAAACTTCTTAAAGAGATGGAAATACCAGACCACCTGACCCCCCTCTTGAGAAATCTGTACGCAGGTCAAGAAGTGACAGTTAGAATTGGACATGAAACAGCAGACTGCTTGCAAATATGGAAAGGAGCATGTCAATGCTGTATATTGTCACCCTGCCTATTCAACTTCTATGGAGAGTACATCATGAGAAATGCTGGGCTGGAGGAAGCCCAAGCTGGAATCAAGATTGCTGGGAGAAATATCAATGACCTCAGATATGCAGATGACGCCACACTTATGGCAGAAAGTGAAGAAGAACTAAAGAGCCTCTTGATGAAAGTGAAAGAGGAGAGTGAAAAAGTTGGCTTAAAACTCAACTTTCAGAAAATTAAAATCATGGCATCTGGTCCCATCACTTTATGGCAAATAGATGGGGAAACAGTTGAAACAGTGACAGACTTTATTTTGGGGGGGCTCCAAAATCACTGCAGATGGTGACTGCAGCCATGAAATTAAAAGACGTTTATTCCTTGGAAGGACGGTTATGATCAACCTAGACAGCATATTAAAAAGCACAGACATTGCTTTGTCAACAAATGTCCGTCTAGTCAAGGCTATGATTTTTCCAGTAGTCATACATGGATGTGAGAGTTGGACTATAAAGAAATCTGAGCGCCGAAGAATGGGTGGTTTTGAACTGTGGTGTTGGAGAAGACTCTTGAGAGTCCCTTGGACTGCAAGGAGATCCAACCAGTCCATCCTAAAGGAGATCAGTCCTAGGTGTTCATTGGAAGGACTGATGTTGAAGCTGAAACTCCAATACTTTGGCCACCTGATGCGAAGAGCTGACTCATTAGAAAAGACACTGATGTTGGGAAAGATTGAGGGCAGGAGGAGAAGGGGACGACAGAGGATGAGATGGTTGGATGGCATCACCAACTCCATGGAGGTGAGTTTGAGTAAACTCCGGGAGTTTGTGATGGACAAGGAGGCCTGGCATGAGGCAGTCCATGGGGTTACAAAAGAGTTGGACATGACTGAGTGACTGAACTGAACTGAAGGACCATTTGACAAATGCACTATAGTGGAGTGGGACAGTCTAGGACTTTGAAGGCAAAGCCTTGAAAAGTGTGGGCTGTATCGCAGCTACTATGTTTCCTAAACCACCTGTGAAGAAGTGCGACTACTTAGCTGGAGATATGGTGTGAAGAAGCTCTAAAATTACTTGCAAAGAGAGAGAGGCTCAGCTTTCTCCCAATGCACCAGGCCTGTAAGAAAATGTATCTTGGAAACCACTCCCACCCACAACACAGCTGACAGCTAAATTCCACATTATCCAAGTCAGTGCCCTGTGAGACAGAAAACATGTGCCAACCAGGCCTTGACTAAATATAAGAATCTTAAAATCATAATATATAATGAAAATGGCTATTATTTTAATTCATTACATGTGTGTGCACCCCCGTACTTCTTTGGAGGAGTTCTTCAGCAACATCTGAGAGGCTGGCTCCTGGGCTATAGTCCTCATTTTGCCCCCCAAAAACTTAACTCACAACCCTCACATGGTGCATTAATCAGTTGACAGTAACATGGAAGCCAGAAATTATAGCTAATTAACAGGTGAACTTAGATAGATTGAATTCCAAGCTAAATGTTAAATATGACAATGAATTCAATTTTCTCACTTGTGATAAAGTACAGATAAAGAAAGATGAACTAAGAAAAAGCTTTCAGTGTTCAAGAAGAATTTAGAGGGAATCTAAATGAACCAGAATTCACTGTGTTCAAACATTAAAGAGTTTCTCATCCCCAGTTTCTTCAGGAAAAGAAAAGGTTATCACTTAAGGCATGGATTCAGGGTAAATGTTCAGTATACAGTGCACTATCAGTAAAGCAGATAAAAAAGTAAAGATATTGAGAAATGTGACTGTAAGATCTTTTGTTTAATTCTTAGAACAAGTTGTGTGTATGTGTGAGTGTGTAAAGAGTGTTAAGTGTTAGTTGCTCAGTCTTGTCCAATTCTTTGAGACCACATGGACTGCAGCCTGCCAGGCTCTGTTCAGGTCATTCTCCAGGCAAGATTACTGGAGTGGGTAGTGATTCCCTCCTCCTGCAGATCTTCTGGATCCAGAGATGGAACCCAGGTTTCCTGCATTGCAAGTAGATTCTTCGCCATCTGAACCATCAGGGGGAAGCCCGATTTAAGGGTCGGAGAGGTATTAAGTTTATGAACATGCCTGTGTCCTGTCACGTAGGCAAAAGACCTCGAAGAATCTTGAAGTCCATTCCACAGCTCCTTGATGCTCAAGTGCATGTAGATGAGGTCTGTCTTGCAAAGAAAATAAGGTGCTCTTTATCTCATACAGCAGGTTATAATTTGATCTATAAAAAAGATATTTGACCAGCTTGGACTGAAATTGATGAATAACAAAGTAAAAAAGGAAAATTCGAGGGAATCTGTCCTCTCAAACTTCCACAGACAGGAAGCAGGCCGAGAAGGCTACTCGGTGCCAAAGACCAGCCATTTATTACATTTAAAAAAACTAAATTCAGAGTCAGAATACAGAGCGAGGAGTGGTAGAGAATCATTTCCAGGAAGTAAGACTTGACCTTAAAGAAGAATCTGGTGAAAAATGCAGCTTTTATAGCTGCTTTTCATCAATCCAGTGCACTATTTCTTTGTCATCCATTCTTCAGTTGACTTCCAGGACAACAATCTCCAGATTTGTCTCTTAATTCGTTATTTGTTTGCTCTCAGCCTTCTTTGCTTTAACAAAACTTGTATTTCTCCCCAAGTTTATAACAGTTGACTACAACCAGGGTTCATCCTGACTATATTCACAGTATTGACAATTTCATCTATTCTCCTGGCTTTACATGATGCTAGAATGCTGATGCTAATTTCAAATTCTCTCCTAAATTCTAGACTCATTTATCCACATATTCATATGACATCTATCGTTGAGTATCTAATAGATTTCTCAAACACCATGTGTATAAAACTTAACTCCTGTTCCTGCTCAAACTTTCCACAAAATCTGCCAACTGATTTGATGATAGCACCAATATTCCAGTTGTTCATTCAAATGGTTTAGAATTATCCTTTCCTCTTATTTTCCTGTCTCACTCCACATGCAGTCTATCAAAAAATTCTATTCCCTCTATCTTTAAAATATACCCATCACTTCCTTCATTATTCAGGTATCCTCAAAATTCAATTCTTCTAAGAGTCAGAGTTAAATTACCTTTGAAGAGGTCCTTGTGTGATATGGAGGTAAAAGTGAACCTATGGCTACTGCTCTCTGAAGGGCATGGTAATTAATTTTGGTGACAGCTCAAAGCACAGAAACTAGCAAGTTTCACTTTTCCTTGTTCTCCTCAAAGCCATTTCCAATTCTTCCAATTCCTGACAGTGTGCACCCCAAACCTATCACCAGACAGTTAATTATGAACCCCCAAATACCTGCCATGGACTGCTTTAGAAGTTGTCAGTTCAGAATCCCACTGGATATTCTTTTGCTCTCAGAGTGACCTGCTGGTGACTCTTCCTGATTCCCAAACCTCCTTAGACCTTTACTTCCTAATTTTCTCCAAAAATTATGCAAAGCCTAAACTCTGGGAGTTGGTGATGGACAGGGAGGCCTGGCGTGCTGTGATTCATGGGGTCACAAACTGTCGGACACGACGGAGTGACTGAACTGAACTGAACTGAATATGCATATTTGGACACTTACGTATGTATTCTGCTTCTCTGGGAAAACCTAAGTAATAGAAGCAACAGTGACTCTAGAGGAATAGCTTTATTGAGGTATAAATGATGTAAAATACTGGACATATTTAATGTATATAATTTAATGAATTTTGATATTTACATATACATGTGAAACCATCACAAAAGTTAAGGTAATAAACAACTGACAGATCTGAAAGTTTCCTTGTAGAAAGACACTGCATTTTAAGACTGAATATTCAAAACTGGATATGGTGTTCCAGGAAATGGCTCTTTGATATATATGTAGAAGAAAAATGATTCTATTTCCAGTAGTAGAAAGACTAGTGATAGCCTGTGTCAAGATCATCAGGCAATAGATATACACAAAATATCACTAGTGAAGATAGATATGTTTACATATATATCCCCATATACTCCCTACCTCATGTTTCTTTGGAGCTCCTGTTTCTGCGGAGAACTCCCTGACATAAATATATATATACCCTGATTGATATACACACACATATATATATATATATATATACATGTATTTGAAGAAATTCATGATGAGGATTGACCCATGTGACAGATGAGAGCCAAGATAAGCAGTTTACAAGCTGTAGACCCAAAAGAGCTGATGTGTACACTTCCAGTCTGAGTGTAAAAACCTGATAACCATGAAAACTGATGGTATAAATGTCATTCCAAAAGCTGCCAGACAAGAGGGTTGGGATGGGGAGGGAAATGGGAGGGATGTTTAAGAGCACTGGCACATGTGTATACCTATGACTGATTCATATTAATGTATGACAGAAACATCATAATATTGTAATTATCCTCCAATTAAAAATTAATAATTTTTAAAAGCTGGCAGGATGGAAACCCAAGAGCGAATGTTTCAGTGGAGTCTGAAGGCTGGAAAAGACTAGTCTCCCAGATCATTAGGTCAGACAAGAAGAATTCTCTCTTACTCAGCTTTTTTGTTCTATTTAATTCTCAATTGATTGTATGAGACACATCCATATTATGAATGCAATCTGATTTACTCAGTCTACTGATTCAAATGTTAATCTCAACCGGAAACACTCTCACAGACAAACCTGGAATTATGTATGACCAAGTGTTTGGCCCCCACAACACATAAAATTACCCATCACTTTGAAAATGCAAGACTCAGAAAACTCTGTCTTCAAGATTTGTATAGAACTATTATAAATATAGTGAAGATAGTGTGGATCAGTGAAAGAACGCATAAATAGGTCAATGAAACAGTGTACAGAGCCCAGAAATACATCAACACAAATATAATCAACCTGTTTTTCATAAACTAACAAAGGCAATTCAAGTGAGAAAGAGCACTCTTTTCAACAAATAGTTCTGGAATAACTGAACATACACACACACACACACATACACACACACACACACACACACACACACACACACACACACAAACCTGTTCTTACATACTGATGTTACACATTTATGATAATTGATTCTAATAGGACACAGACTTTAAACACTAAGCCCCAAAGTATAAAGCTTCTAGAAGATAACATAGGAAGAAATCTAGGTGATCTTGGGCTTGACAGTAAGCTTTAGATATACCACCAAAATCAAAATCTATGAAAGATAAAATAACAAGTTGAATTTCATTAAAATTAAAAAATTCTGCTTTGTGAAAGACATTGTTAAAAGAATGAAAGGCAAGCCACAGATTGGGAGAAAATATTTGCTATATATATATATAATTCAAGACTTATGTATTACAAATATATAAAAATTCTCAAAATTCAGTAATAAGAAGACAAACAACCAATTTAAAATTGGGCAAAAGACTTCTCACCAGAAAGAATATGCAGATGGCAAATAAATATGTGAAAAGATGCTCACTTGAAACTAACTTAATTTTACACTTGAACCATATTTCAATAAAAATGTAAAAATTAAAATATTGAAATTGAAAAAGAAAAGAGGTTCAACATTATTAGCGACTTAGAAGTTTAAACAGCAATGTGTTATGACTACATACCTATCGGAATGGCTAAAATTCAAAACATCAAAAACATCCAATGTTGATCAGGGTGCAGAACAATAGGAACTCTGCATTCATTGCTTGTGAGAATGCAAAATTCAGGCACTTTGGAAGAATGTGTTCATTACAAAATACATGACAGAGCTTAACATAGTCTTGCCATACATTCCTGCAATCACACCCCCAGGTATTTAACAAAATACTTATATCTTAACTAAAAACATATCTACACAAAACCCCACACACAGAATGTTTGTAGAAATTTCAAAAATAATTTTTAAAAATTAGAAGCAACAAATATTTTCTTCGGTTGATGAATGCATAAGCACACAATGGTGCATCCACATGCTAGACAATTGGAGATTAAAAAAAAAAAAATGAGCTATCAAGCCATGAAAGGTATGAAGGAAACTTAAATGCATATTCCTAAGTGAAAGGAGCAAGACTATATATTGTTTGATTACAATTGCATGCCTTCTGTAAAGGGGAAAACTATAGGTACACAAAGACAGTGGTTGGTAGGGATTGAAAGGGGAAAGGATAAATAGAGAGTGGATAAATAAGACCACAGAGGAATCTTAGGAGAGTAAAAGTGTTCTGTGTAATACTGCCATGGTGAATACATATTGTTAAATATTTCTTAAAACCTATAGAACTGTGTAACATTAAGACCGAGCTTTCATATAATCTGTGGGCTTTAGTTAATAATTATTTACTGATATTCTTTCATCTGTGTGGTAGCAAATAAATCACTCTAATTCAAGACACTAGTAATGGGGAAATTGAGTGGAGGAGCAAGAGGTAGGTGTGTATTCTGTACTATTTTCTCAAATTTCTCAAAACAAAACTTCTGTAAAATGTAGTTATTCTTATTTAATACTAAATTTGTAATTTAAAAAGAAATTCATATCATTATTTTCCTATCAAAGGAGAAGTATTTCTCTAAAAACCCAAAAGAAAAACATAACTGAGTGTTATGAAAGCTATCCCTGTAGGAGGACATAGCAACCCACTCCAGTATTCTTGCCAGGAGAATGCCATGGAGAGAGGAGCCTGGAGGGCTACAGTCCATAGGGTCACAAAAGGCAGACATGGCTGAGGCAACTTAGCACACATGCAAGAAAGTTATAGCAAAGAATAAACAAACCAATATGCATTTAAACAAAATAAGCAAATGTACATTTACATCCATCACGCACACACAGAAGTATACAGATATTGATAAGTATATATCTTTTTAAATGATAATGTTATAATGTGACTGTTTTTAAAGCACATATCGGAGAAGTTGGTTAAATATTAAGAATAGTTTGATCAGTAAGAAATTGGTAGCTTGTAGAAACTTTATGAATATCACAAAATTAATAATAAATGATATGTTCAAAATTCTATTATAATTTATACTAATATGAGAAAATTAATACTGTAAAACCAAAGTTCTTATGTATGTGTGGTTTTATAAAGTTGTAATTAGATATAGGTATGTTGTCATGCTATGCATGGTCAACCAAAATGTATATGAAATGTACACCTTTGTGAAATATTTATTATGTTACTTCTTATGGTCAAGACACAAAGTTTGTGATGCGCTGGCATTGCTAAGCAAATTTAACAGTTTTGTTTCCTCTTCAGAGAATAAGATTGCATCTGCTTTTATCGTATTTGTGGGGCTGATAGCATATTCCTCCTCTGGCATATAGTATTTTCATTTACATCACCTACACAAGCTAAAAGAAAATACAGAATTTGCATATAATTTATTTCCATTAATGAATATGCTTTTATGAGATCAATTTCAGTGACATGTGTAAATAATATTGTTAATAAGATTTCAAATGTAATGCTATTATTATCCAGCTTAGTACATACTCAATATTTAGGGGGATAAATATTGATTATGTAAAATCAATAAAAATAGCATGTTTATAAGTAAGCTTTGGCATTTTTTTTTGAGAATTCAAAAAGTCACATTGTGATTTTTATATAAATTTTGTGTAATTAGATAACAATCTGAAGAAATTAATAAATAAGTGTTTTGGGGTTAAAATTTAAAGGAAAATATTTGTTAAGGAATTGGCAGCTTTTTCCACTATATAATAAATACACATTTTCAGCCAACTTTGTTGTTGTTTCGTATAGGTTCAGATTGGAAAAGAAGTTAAAAAAATTTTTATTTTGGCCATACCACATGGTATGTGGGATCTTAGTTCCCCAACTGGTATCAAATTCACATCCTTTCCATGTAAGCATAGAGTTTAACCACTGGACTGTAAGGAAATCTCTAAAAAAAGATAATTACTTTGTATATTTCTTACTTGAATACTCATTAATTATAAATCAAAAGTTATATTGTGTACACACCTTGATTACCATTAATTCAAGTTTCTCCATCATTAAAACTGATTCTTTAAAATAACCATTTGATTGGGAAAACTTGTTCTATACATATTTTGTAAGTAATGTATTTTTTCTACTTCTTGAAATTTCAAGTTGAAAAAATGAAAAGGAACTATCAAAAAAATGAGTGCAGATTGTTAAGCTTTCTGTGACATTTGAGAAAAGCAGTCATTTATTTGTGAAACTTTTCAAGATACGATGTTTCCCTCAGCGTCTTCCATTTCTTAGAGATGAATACACATGGGAAACCTATCTGATATAATTAGCAGATAGTTGATGATAAAGCAATTAAGTAAAAGGTCATTTGCCTTATCTCTGAACAAAAAAAAAATTACCATCTCTGTTAGTCTATTAGTCGGTGAATAATTTGTTTTATAAATGTTTCCGTTCATGCTGAAAATCAGTAACTCTCATAATGGAATGCCCTGGTTGAACCTAGTATACACAAATTGTAACACCTAGTGCTATGGTTGCAGTTTAAACTGATATGTTGTCACTTCAAATTACTTTGCATTGGCATCTGTGGTTATTTAGAATTACAAGTTAATTTGGATGACTTCCAGAACAAATAAACAAGTGCAAAACTGTCTCAATGCATTTATTGTGGTTGAATGATTGAAGGACTTTTTTGGGGGGTTTTAATGTTCCAGAATAATTTTATCTAACAGCAGGAAATGGCTAGATTTTCAAACAAGCTGTTCTTTTATTGTAAATTATATTAAATCTACATGAAAAAGGAAATTTAATTTTAATTACAATAGTAATAAATACAAAATGACTAAAGCATCTTTAAAAAATTATCTGCATAGCATAATGACAGTAGTAACTATAACAGTAAAATAGAAATGGCAATAGTGATAGAAAAAACTTAACAATAAATAGAAAAAGTAAGAAATTCAGACCACTCATAATAAAGTAATCATGTTATAATGAACAAGGGGCTAGAATCATTCAAAAATGCTAAACAAAAAATGTAATGTTCAATAATAATTTAATTGTGGAATCTAGCAGGTGGTATTTTCTATGAGAATTTACCAATTCTTTGTCATCTAAGAAACCACAGGCAAAATGAATACACATCATTTATGTCTAGGGCCATATCCATGAATTTTCAGACTGCCTAACTCATTGAAAAATTTTCAGTCTCAGCCCCCATCCAATTCCTTAAACACATTCCCTCTCTCCTTCTCTCCCCCTCACATATATATGAAAAGTATTACATTAATATATATGAATAATATGTAACGTGGATACTGCAACATGATGATGGCTCTCTACTGAGACACTTCTTTTTTCCACCTGCATGTTCACTCAGAGAAATCTCAAGTCTAATGTTTTAATATACATGTATAAACATGTATTTTCTGCCCTAATTTCCCAGCTACCATATAAAACGTCCTAGGTTTAAATACTGTGATGGTTAATTTTATATGTCAACTTGGCTAAGCTGTGGCTCCCAGTTTTTGGTCAAACACCAGTCTAGATATTGCTGTGAAGATATTTTTTCAGCTGTGATTAACTTTTAGATCAGTAGACTAAAGAAGATTGCCTCTATAATGGAGGTATGAGCCTCATCCAGTGAGTTGAAGGCCTTAAAATCTAAAACTAGAGCAATTCTGCCTCAAGACTGCAAGATAGAGGCCGTAACTGGTTTCAGCCCATAGATTTCAGTCTCAAAACTCAAACATCCACTCTGAATTTTCAGATTGCCTACCTGGTTGACAAATTTTCAGCCTGTAAGCCTCCATCCAATTCCTTAAACACATATTCTTTCTCTCCCTGTCTCTCATGTATATCCACATATTAGTGCTAGTGGTAAAGAACCTACCTACCAATGCAGGAGACGTAAGAGATGTGGTTTCAATCCCCACGCTGGGAAGATCCCCTGAAGGAGGGCATGGCAACCCACTCCAGTATTCTTGCCTGGAGAATCCCATGGACAGAGGAGCTGACAGACTACAGTCTATAGGGTCACAAAGAGTCGATGCAACTGAAGCGTCTTAGCACACATGCATATATGAAAATAGTTATATTTTGAATAAAATTATAATACTTTGCCTTAGTGAAAGTGAACTCGCTCAGTCGTGTCTGACTCTTTGCGACCCCATGGACAGTAGCCTGCACCAGGCTCCTTTGTCCATGGGATTTTCTAGGCAAGAGTACTGGAGTGGGTTGCCATTTCCTTCTCCAGCAAATCTTCCTGACCCAGGGATTGAACCCAGGTCTCCTACATTGTAGACAGACGCTTTACCATCTGAGCCACCAGGGAAATTCAATACTTTGCCTTAGGTATATATTAAACAGTTGTTTTCTAATAAATGGGTAAAATTGAAATGCACCCAGAAAGTAAGAAAAGCCAAAAGAGAAGTGATGGTTGAAATATTTAACAAACAATAATACAAGGGTACCAATAAATTAGAAAAGACTTTAAGTCTTTAGAAAAATAAATGAACCTGGAATCTCTTAATCAGTCAAGTGTTAATCAGTACAAGGAAAAATCTCTCTAGCTGAAAGCAATTTTTGTCCTTCACCAGAAACACAAACATCCATTCAGTGCCTTGTTCTAAACCTTCAAAAAATATTTTCTGGAAAGTATGATTTCTGTACTTTTTTATTATAATTTCAACTTTTTGTGAGAGAACGTTCTTCAAAATCAGAGACCAGTAACAATTGGTGAGCTCTTATTACTGGGTTCCACTTGCATTTAAAAAGATAGTCTCTGTGGAAGACATAACTGCATTTGATCACACTGGCGTGTCACCTTAACAAAAATTCAAAACCACAAGATGCCCCAAGTGACTTTGTGGCAAATAATAAATAAAACCATTGTTATTCAGTGATAACTTTCCTAGGAAAACACATTAATCATACCTTTCATGGGAGTATCTTAGTTTAAATACTGTGCAAAAAACTGTTTATTTGACATGCTCTCTTTTAATTAAAAGGTATCTTTCTAAAGTTAGTGTAAAGTTCAGTAGTTTACACTCTCATCTGTATATTTCTCAGGAAGTGACAAACATAAGATAAGGACATAAATTAATTCGTGCTAGGAAGAGGGAAGACTGCCATTTTTAACAGGTAATAGCCAGCTAAGGATGCTAGACATAATGTGTACTGAACTGGATATGTTGGAAAAAGACAAATGGGACATCTTAAAATTCTGACTCCCATTAAATAGCAGATTGAGTGTGTAAAAAAGGTCTTACAAGGTCTAATTAATATTGCCAAATTTGGAAGTCAGATAGATGAATATAGGTAAATAGACCAAAGAGATATTCTGCATAATGAGATGGGTCACTCACTCCTTCCCAAAAGAATGGTCCCAATAAGCAGAAAATCAATGTTATCAGGATTCCTTACAAATTAATGAGCAACTGCAACAACTACTAAGACTTCTGAAAATACATTACAAATTTTAAAGAGGGAATGACACCGAATTAGCAGAGGAAATGCATTTATTTTAGAGTAAACTACCAAAAGAAACTATAATCAAGTTTGCCAAGATATTCCCAAGGGAGAAATTAAGACAAGTAATAATGAAGAAAGAAAAAGTTAATGACAAAAAAGATAACATGAAAATGTGCTTTGAAATAAAATGATTGAAAAGTAGATTGTTCATTATTGAAAACTGATTTAGTAAAGAGGAGTTAAACCTAAAGTGGTTCTCAAGTAAGCATTTAACATTATGCTTAACTGTGAAACAACGGAGCTAGTTCCACCAAAGTCAGCAATAAGATTATATCTTTGCCCTGATCTTTTTAATATATTAAAAAAAATTCCTGGCCAATGAAGAGTCATAAGAATAAACATGAAAGAGTAACTCTTTTAAAAAATACAAATTTGTATTATTAATTGTAAATGAAATACTTTTCTTTCTTAAAAATGCAAGAGAAAAACCTAAAATCTCACAGATGTATAAGTTATATGAAATGTATAACAAATGCATATATAAAGAGGCATATACATGTATACAAATAATATTTACATAGTTGAAATATATTACATGTTTTTGATAAATTAAAATCAATTAAGATATTGTCAGTCTAAAACAGACTGCCAGTTTATTTCCCTAGCAAATACAGGTTTATTCAGGATCAGCAAAGAATTGAGATTCAGGCTCTCAATTCGAGCTCTCAATAGCAAGCCACATTAGAATCCCCCCACAGTCAAAGAGGAATACTGTTTTCATAGAGAGGAAAAAGAAGCTAAGAGGGCTATAGTAAACCAGAATCCATAGTGTAAGGGTTCAGGGCAGAGCAACCCAAAATATGCCATCATGGTGTATTGATTATTTTGATTTAAAATTACTTAAGAAATGGAAAACACAAAAGGGATACTCTACCCCTCTTTTCTATCTGAAAGCAGGTAATAAATCTCTCATGCAAAAGCACCTGGAGGAAGAAGGACAGTCTATCACCAGAGAGAGGTATTCAGACTAGAAGCCTATGTGAACAAACCTGTCACTTCCTTAATTACTACTGCAAATCTATATTCTATTTAGATTTTTCAATGAGTTCCAAAATCCTAAATTTCGTTGTTCTGTCAGCTTCTCAAAAATGTATCATTTCTCTTCTAAAAAGTTTAAAAGATGCCTCTTTGACCACTTCTTATGCCCTATTTCTATGAGATCTCTGTGTGCACAAATTAAAATTTGTTTCTTTTTATCCCGTTCATCTGTCTTGTGTCAATTTGGCTATTAATCTAACCACAAGATTTTAAGAAGGATGAAGAGAAATTTCCCCTTCTCCAACTACATCCACGACTTCTCTATTGGTGAGTTTGTAAAGATTTGTCCATCTTCTTCCTAGTACAGAAAAGACACCCTGAGAAGTGGAAGTTTCCCTTATAAAAGAAAATGTCTCTTACAAAATGATAACTTCTTTTTGTCTTTCAGAGCTTTTCTTATATCTGAAAGTGGAAGTGTTAGTCACTCAGTCCTGTAGGATTTTTTGTGACCCCTATGGATGGTAGCCCTCCAGACTCCTCTGTCCATGGAATTCTCCAGGCAAAAATAATGGAGTGGGTTGCCATCCCCTCCTCCAAGAGATCTTCCCAACCCAGGGACTGAACCTGAGTCTCCTGCATTGCAGGCAGATTCTTAACCATCAGAGCCACCAGAGAAGCCTTTTTGTCTAGGGTTTCTTAAAAATAACCAGCTCAAAATTATCCTTATGCCAAAGAAACATATTTTGGGATGGAAAATTGTGCTACCCTTCAGGGCAATGTGCAATAATTCATGTAAATAAATATATGATTTTAGTATATGTCACCAAATAGGAGATGATTTACAGTAATCAGCAATATAATTAATTTTTTCTTCCATAGAGTTTTACCTTATATCACATCTATTTCATATTTTAACACTTAAAATTTAATTTCTATTTTGAATTAATAACAGAATTTTTAATTATATATAATATATATATTAATCATATATATAATATAAATATATATATATAACTCTAGATCAAATAAAAATCAAAGTTTATTTCTGGTTTCCTGGTTAAAATAAGGACAATCAGTGATGTTAATTAGATACATTTGCAATGATTCAAGGAAAAATTGTGTAAAAAAACAAACCAATGTATACATTTATCTTGATTCTGGTCGAGCTTGTGATAAAAAATCTATTGCTTTTGGTAAAAGAATTAGAATTAAACAAAAGACAATAGAAGCCAAACATGTTAGGCATTCAAATAATGAAATTTCTGGGAAAATAAGATAAATTCCTAGGAATGCAAGATAACGTTTTCTAACCAAAAGAAAATTTTGGTTGTCTGTTATTAGGAATTAGACTTCCATCCGGAGAATTATTTTGAAGATTTAGCATGCCAATTTTGTGTGTAAATACATCTGAAGTTTTAATAGCTCATAGGTCCTCAGAGTATTCACAAATTAAATATGGTTTCTTTGTGGCTATTTATCTCCCTCAATGTGTCTACCTTCATAAGTTTAATGGGGTAGAGGTTTGCAGACTGTATTACCAAGTTAGAGTAGAGCAGATGCATATGGCAATAGTTTCAAAAAGAACAAATACACTTTTGTTTAAATGTATGCTTTCCTACTTTCAGAAGAAATGCGTTAACACTAATGTTAACTTTAACAGATACATGTTTTGTTCAGTCCCTTGCTTATGAGCAGAGTACATCATACAAAATGCCAGGCTGGACAAATCACAAGCTGGAATCAAGATTGCCAGAGGAATGTCAGTAATCTCAGATATGCAGATGATACCATGCTAGTAGCAGAAAGCAAAGAGAAACTAGAGAGCCTCTTAATGAAGGTGAAAGAGGAGAGTGAAAAGACTGGCTTAAAACTCAGCATTCAAAAACTGAAGATCATGGCATTTGGTGCCATTGCTTCATGAAAACTAGATGGGGAAACAGTGAAAACAGTAACAGACTATATTTACTTGGACTCCAAAATCACTGTGGACAGTGACTACACCAATGAAATTAAAAGACACTTTTTCCTTGGAAGAAAAACTCTGACAAATCTAGACAGTGTATTAAAAAGCAGAGACATCACTTTGCCAACAAAGTTCCTTATAGTCAATGCTATGCTTTTTCCAGTAGTCTTGCATGGATGTGAGAGTTGAACCATAAAGAAGGCTGAGTGCCCAAGAATTAATGCTTTTGAATTGTACTGAAGACTCTTGAGAGTCCTTTGGACCAAGGAATTTAAACCAGTCAATTCTAAAGAAAATCAATCCTGAATATCCATTGGAAGGACTGATGCTAAAGCTGAAGCTCCAATACTTTGGCCACCTGATGCAAAGCACCAACTCATTGGAACAAGACCCTGATGCTGGGAGGGATTGAGGGCAGGAGGAGAAGGGAGAGACAGAGGATGAGATGGCTGGATGGCATCACTGACTCGATGGGCATGGGTTTGAGCAAACTTTGGGAGACGGTGAATGACAGGGAAGCCTGGCATGCTGCAGTCCATTGGGTTGGATAGAGTCGGACATGAAAAAGTGACTGAACAACAACAAAAATGGAAAGGTTTAGTTTATTATGCTCCTGAAGGAACAGAGAAGAGAGTCTGACTATAAAGTAGAGCAGAATGGAGTGACTCTGAGACTTTTTTTAGTCATTAAGATACCTTCACTCAAACTGGTACATTTTTTGAGAGTGAAAGCATTAACATAGCCCATCTTTAAAACCTAGGATAACAGATACAAACCAGGACTGCCCTGAACAAACTGGAATATATGGTCATTATTCATTTAATTTATTCTTAATTTATGCATCATTTATAGCTTAAGAAACATAATTCATACAAGCAATTTTGATTATAATCAGGCTGAATGGGATTTTGATTGTCATTTTGGTGGTAAGTGACACTTCTGGTCTTTCCAGTGTTAATTTAATGTAAGCATCAATGTAACTATAGCATATGAGACTGAAGTATTTATTTGAGAACTTAGAATAATAAGTTACAAAAATGGAAATTATGCATATATAATATAAAAGTCAAATATATAGTGTATAAATTAATCTACCACTCTAAACAGAGAAAAATATTTGAAAATATTTAAAATCCCATTAAAATGTCTATGTTTTGGTTGCTCAGTCATGTCCAACTCTTTGCAATCCCATGGACTGTAGCCTGCCAGGCTCCTCTGGTCCATGGAATTCTACAAGCAAGAATAATGGAATGGGTAGCCCATTCTCTTCTTCAGGGGAATCTTCCTGACCCAGAGATCAAACCTGGGTCTCCTGCTTTGCAGGCAGACCCTTTACTGTCTGAGCTACCAATGATACCCTTAAAATGTCTACAGTGATTTATAAGATAAAGTAATTTAAACTAAAACTGCTTAGGCTTCTGTTTAAAATAGAGCAAGATAATTTTAATATATACAGTGCTAGATTCAAAATGGCTTTATAGTTAACTTTCAGAGGTATATTTCTTTTTCTTTTTTTTTATTCATGATCTTAGAGAATGGGAACTTTCCTCTGAAGTTTGAAAAAAGTTCATTAATTTTAAATGAAATTCTTTGCGCTTTCTAATTTCAATGTATTTTTCCCTATGATGTTTTATTAAAGAAGCCTAATTAAGACCAGATCTTCAAAAATCTTTATTTTTAAAAACCATGATTTTTCAAACTTGGCTCTATATTATAACCACCTGTCGATGTCAGGGTCCCACTCCCATGACTTTTAGCTAAGCAGCTTTGCTGTACTCCTGTCATGTGAACATTCTACATGTGAATCTAATATGCAGTCAAATACAATGAATATTTTAAAATATGAAATGGAAAATTTAGATTAAAATGGACATAACAGAAATCCCTACCTCTTCTCCAAATACCCTCAAAATACCCGTGAAAAACAGAATAGATAAAAATTATAGTACTAACAACAAAGTTACAAAAATAATTAATTTACAGATTCTCAAAATTATTTTCACTACATATAAAGCCAATGGAGCCCGAATAGAAAATGCTTACATTTAATTTAATCTAACATGTTTCTTCCAATGATAAACAATTTTTGTCTTTAATTTATGGGTTTCAGTTTAACAAAGTGAGATTTCTTAAAGGTCAAGACAAGAATTTTAAGTATATAAATCCAGCTAGATATAAGAATAAAGACAGATAATCCACCAAAAGGAAACTGAAAGGGAATATTACGCCTAGACACTTTAAATTCAAAGATCATTAAATGAATGAAATGGTAATGACTGTAGGATTGGTCTTGGGCTGCCTAATTTAGCTACAGTAGATCAAAGAGAAATGTTGACAGTCACCTTTCTTGAAGTTTCGGATTTTATTCGTTTTTACTTGGCCAAAATTTTATTTACACCTACTATTTCTCATGACTGCTGCCATGAAACTAAAAGATGCTTATTCCTCAGAAGAAAAGCTATGAGCAATCTAGACAGTATATTATTAAGAGACATTACTTTGTCGATAAAGGTCTGTCTAGTCAAAGCTGTGGTTTTTCCTGTGGTCATGTATGAATGAGAGAGTTGGACTGTAAAGAAAGCTGAGCACTGAAGAATTGGTACTTTTGAACTGTGGTGTTGGAGAAGACTCTTGAGAGTCCCTTGGACTGCAAGGAGATCCAACAAGTCCATCCTAAAGGAGATCAGTCCTGGGTGTTCATTCTAAGAACTTATGCTGAAGCTCCAATACTTTGTCCACCTGATGTGAAGAACTGACTCATTGGAAAAACCCATAACGCTGGGAAAGGCAGGAGAAGGGAACGACAGAGGATGAGACGGCTGGATGGCATCACCAACTCAATGGACATGGGTTTGGGTAGACTCCAGGAATTGGTGATGGACAGGGAGGCCTGGCGTGCTGCGATTCATGGGGTCGCAAAGAGTCAGACACGACTGAGCGACTGAACTAAACTGAACTGAACTGGATTGGAAGTTCAGAATGTTAGTTGCTGTGGTTAAGAGGGAGTTCACTTCATTCTGAAGCCACCACATCAGAAAAGGTGAGAAGGGAGCTCAAGCATGCTCAGATCAACCTCATCATCTGAATAGTCTGACATATACAAAGTAGTTAGAATAAATGAGCACCAATGTAACAGATACATTTTGTACACTGACTCACACCGGGTAGGGCTTCATTAGTTTCTCTGCACTTGAGTATGAGTCGAATTAACTTAAACTAACAAACAAAGGCTGTGGGTAGAAAATACCACAGAACAAAAACAGTGATATGATCCTGAAGACTCAGAGGATAGGATGACTTTAAAAATTATTTATCTCAGAAAAATAAGCAACATATGCTCTGCTAAACCAGATTTGGGGAAAAAATAAAAAAAAATTTCTGTTCTCCTCAAGCATTTTAAAATTGATACAAAAATTATACTATTTACATACTTAAAATGGTATGTTATATGAAAATATATGTAAATATTGATATCTTAAACCAAGTTTATTTTTTAAAAAAACCTCATTTTTTAAAATAAAATTAATGGAACCAAACACTATCACCCATTTTTAAAAAATCATGAAAAACATGTAGGAAAACATAGGAAAAGTTGCATTTTTCCTTTTGCTCCTTCAATTTAATATATTGCCAATACATATATATATTTTTCACTTCCCCCACAGAATTTTATTGTTTATTCTAAAGTTTGTTGTTCAGTTGCTCAGTTGTGTTCTACTCCTTGCAACACCACAGACTGTAACATACCAGGCATCCCTATCCTTCACTACCTCCCAGAGTTTGCGCAAACTCATGTCCATTGAGTCGATGATGCCATCCAACCATCTCATCGTCTGTCACACCCTCCTACTCCTGCCTTCGATCTTTCCCAGCACCAGGGTCTTGTTCAGTGAGTTGACTCTTTGCATCAGGTGGTCAAAGTATTGGAGCTTCAGCTCCAGCATCAGTCCTTTCAAAGAATATTCAGGGCTTATTTCCTTTAGGATTGATTGGTTTGATCTCCCCTGTTATTTCTGAAAGCCTTTATTAAACACTATCATTTTTGTCTCACAGTTCAAGCATGTATGTAAATTTAAATTGAGACCTTCAAGTTCTTGTGACCAGGCTTTAAGTGCTCATTTGCTCCCATACTTGGGTTAATTTTGTCTTTAAAATGATTAATGATATTCAGTTGAAAAAATATATACTACAAATTTTAATTTTAATTAAGTATAATAACTAAAAAATTTATTGGAAACATATCTAAATTAGTTGAATAACACTTATTTTTTTTCAGTTAGATTGTATTTTCATGGACAAATATTTCTTATCACTAATATGCAGCATTTTTCAATATCATTCTAGTTTTCATTTTATGGTTGTAACCTCTTAGAAGACTTTTTCCCATAGAGATGAGAATCATTTTAGCAATGCCACTGGATATTTAATTACTTTCAGATTATATGCCAGAATCACAGAGTATTTAGATTTTGCTAATTAGTTAATTAAAGTAAATCAGAAAAACTTGCCTGCCAAAAGAGACAGTCCCCAGTTTTAGTCAGCCACATTCTTAACAATACTAGGACATGGCATCTTAAGAAGACTGAGGGAGTTTGAGAAATATTGGTTTATAATTTGTTTATTTTACAAATATTATAAATTAATTTTGTAAATATTCATGGTTTATTTTAATTATATTAATTATTTCATAAATAAAATAAAATCATTTATTTTACATGATGAAAAGAGATTTTGAAAGATTGGATAGAAAGGAAGAAGCAGACTAGAGTAATATTTCAGGCAGATTACACTAAGAAAGGAAACACCTGAAATATAGTAACTAAATAATTGTAAAATTTCTGTTCCTGAGTTAGCCTAATGTAGACCCATGTTTAATCCCAGGTATGTGCTTTTACTTTGAAGACAGCTGTAAAACCATTAGTGGCTTCCTCTTTGGGGAAGTAGGTTGCTTAACATCCCGGGATAATGACACCTTCAAGCCTATACAAGACTTTGCCCTGCCGAGCTCTCAAAGGGAGGAAGAGGCAAACTGATATGAGAGCAGGGCATTCAGGGATCTGTTTTTCTCATGGATATAGTATACAACTATTAAAAAGTTGTCAAGATTTGAAAACAACCTACCTAAATGTCCATGTCCATCAATGGATGAGTAAAGAAGATGTGATATACATATGTGTGTGTGTGTGTGTGTGTGTGTGTGTGTATATATATATATATATATATATATCAGTTCATTCGCTCAGTCGTGTCTGACTCTGAGACCCCATGGACTGCAGCACGCCAGGCTTCCCTGTCCATCAGCAACTCCCAGAGCTTGCTCAAACTCATGTCCATCAAGTCAGTGATGCCATCCAACCATCTCATCCTCTGTCATCCCCATTTCCTCCTGCCTTCAATCTTTCTTATCTCTCTCAATCTATATGTCTATCTATCTATATATATATATATATAGAGAGAAATATGTACATATATATTTATATCTATTAGTTGTTGCTGTTGTTGTTTAGTCACTAAGATGTGTCCAACTCTTTTGAGACCCCACAGACTGTAGCCCACCAGGCTCCTCTGTCCTTGGGATTTCCCAGGCAAGAATACTGGAGTGGATTGCCATTTACTTCTCCAGGGGATCCTCCCAGGGATCAAAACCATGTTTCTTACATTGAAAGGCAGATCCTTTACCATCTGGGAAGCCCACATGTGTGTGTGTGTGTGCGTGTGTGTGTGTGTATTATTCAACCATAGAAAAGAGTGAAATCTTGCAGTTTGAGAGAACATGGATGGACCTTGAAGGTATTATACTTAGTGAAATAAGTCAGAGAAACACAGAATACTATATGACCTCACTTATATGTGGAACTTAAAAAACAAACAAAAATTAGTGTCATAAATACAGAGAATCAGTTGTTGGTTGCCAGAGACATGGGGTGGGAGGTGGACAAAATGGCTGAAGGGAGTCAAAAAGTACCAAATTATAGTTATAATTTAATCATGATCAGTTCAGTTCATTTCAGTCTCAGTCATGTCTGTCTCTTTGCAACCCCATGGACTGCAGCACACCAGTCTTCCCTATCCATCACCAACTCTTGGAGCCTGCTCAAACTCATGTCCATTGAGTCAGTGATGCCATCCAACCATCTCATCCTCTGTCATCCCCTTTTCCTCTTGCCTTCAATCTTTCCCAGCATCAGGGACTTTTCCAGTGAGTCATTTCTTCACATCAGGTGACAAAAGTACTGGAGCTTCAGCTTCAGCTTCAGCATCAGTCCTTCCAATGACTATTCAGAACTGATTTCCTTTAGGGTTTACTGGTTTGTTCTCCTTGCAGTCCAAGGGACTCTCAAGAGCCTTCTCTATCACCACAGCCAAATATGATATGGGGATGTAATGTACAACGTGGTGACTGTAGTTAATAATACTGCACCTCATATTTGAAAATTTCTGAGAGAATAGATCTTAAAATACTCAGTACAAAAAAAGATAAATGAGTAAATTTTGTAAGTGGGTGGCCATGAACATTAACTAGACTTATTGTGGTGGTTATTTCACACATTGAATTATTATGTTGTACACCTGAAACTTAATATTATATGTCACTTACACCTCAATTAAAAAAATAGCCTTATTTAAAAATTCATGTGTACCAACATGTCACATTTTTTTCTTTAAGTTGTTGGAAGTTTGATTTCCTTATTTTAGATTTACATTTCTTCTGTTCCAGGGCTTCCCATGGGACTCAGCTGGTAAAGAATCCACCTGCAATGCAGAAGACCTGGGTTTGATGACTGGGCTAGGAAAATCCCCTCGAGAAGGGAACTGCTACTCACTCCAGTATTCTGGTCTGGAGAATTCCACAGACTGTATAGTCCATGAGATCACAAATAGCTGGACTCACTTTCACTTTCACTTTTCTGTTCCTACAACTTTTGTAAATTCTTTATTACTAAGTTCATCAATAATCTGCTATCTGCAAATATAAGAGAGATATTCAACCTGTGTTTTTCAATTTTAATTTTTGTGTCCTTCTGAAAAATCTTTTGTCATATTTGAAAGCAAACCATGTATACTGTCTCAAAATTATTGACCTGAATTGTAGCCTAAAATCTAGGCATGCCATGTCTTTTCAACTCTTTAATTTATAGCTATCATTATATCTCATAAGTACCTCAAATTAAGATTCAAAAGCATAAGTCAGTATCATATTAACCCAGTTCTTCTTCATAAATTGCCCATCTGGTTGATTAATTGGGTTTTATTCATTTATTTTTTACCCTATAATTAATTTATTATTTATCAAATATTTATTAAGCATCACTGAGTATCAGGTACTGTTAGAACCAAAAAAAATTAGCATAATAAAATAGATACTTTCACCACCTTCTTGAAATATATATTGTACTGGAGTAGAAAGACATTAAAATAGTCACATAAGTAAATGTAAAATTGCAGTACTGTTTACTGCCATGAAGTACAGGTACTTGAATTTATGGTCATATATAATAAGAAAGCCTGATCTAGCCTGGAACAGATTTTTAAAAAAGCTTCTCTGATAAATTATTTTCATAACACAGTGTGTATCATGGTGGGAAGAAGAATAAAGCAGAGAAAGGAAACTGCATGTAAATATGTAAATATGAAAGAAATTACAATAATTTAAAAATCGTGGTGGTAGGCAGAAATTAAATATGTCCTCTGCATTAACTTGTTAGGACTGTAGTAAGAAAGTTCTACAGACTGGATAGCTTAAATAGCAGAGATTAATTTTTGCATGTGTCTAGAAGTCTGAAATCATGGTGTTAGTAGAGTTGGGCTCTTCTGATGGCTGTGAGGAGAGCTCCATTTGAAACTTCTTTCCTTGACTTGTAGGCAGACATATTCATATTCATGCGGTGTCTTTCTCGAGTGCATGCCTGCTTTCAAATTACTCTCTCTTTTAAGGACATTAACTGTATTGAATTAGAGGACTATGCTACTTTCAAGGGCTTCCGTGGTGGCTCAGAAGATAATCTCCCTGCAGTGCAGGAAACCCAGGTTCAATCCCTAGGTTGGGAAGATCCCCTGGGGAAGGGAATGGCAACTCACTCCAGTATTCATGCCTGGAGACTTCCATGGACAGAAGAGCTTGGCGGGCTACAGTCCATGGGGTCATATGACCTCATCTTAAATAATTTCATCAGTAACCCAATTTCCACATAAAATCACATCCTGAAGGCCTGAGGACTAGGACTTCAACAAATGAATTTTGAGATAGCTATAATTCAACCAAACTTAACTCCAGATCCTCACTCCTTATGTACATAAAACTCCCAGTTAATCAGTGGAACACTAACCTAGGTGCTGCTGTGAAGAGATTTTGCAGATGCAATTAAGGTCTTAAATCAGTTGATTTTAGACAGGGTTATTACCTTGTGTGAGCCTAGTCCAATCAGGTGAGCCATTAAAGAGGACTGAACTCCTTTTGGCAACAGATCTATGATATAGATTTTTCTGTGATATAGTCTCTGTATAGCCACCAATTATCCTTGTAACCTTCTTATATTCCTTATATATATATTTATATTCTTCTGCAACATACCACTTGCTACGGGGCTGACATTTTATTTGGTGGTATATAAGTCCACCATGGGGCTTCCCAGGTGGCTCAGTGGTTAAAGAATCCAGCTGCAAGGCAGGAGATGAAGGCAGACAAGAGTTCAATCCCTGGGTCGGGAAGATCCCCTGCAGGAGGGCGTGGCAACCCATTCCAGTGTTCTTGCCTGGAGAATCCCATGGACAGAGGCTCCTGGTGGGCTACAGTCCATAGAGTCAGGGCCAAAGAGTCACACACCACTGAAGCAACTATGCATGCACACACGCAAGCTTACCGTGATCCTTACAGAAACAATTTTTTTTCAGTCTTTTTTTCTTTCTTCCACAAGCTTGCTAAACTAGAAGAGATTCTTTAGGTGCACCTTGATTTGTTTGATTGTAAGTCTCTAAACTTACCTTTTTCTCTTCCTTGAATGCACTTTCTTACTTTGGAACCTAACAAGATTGCCCATCAATCTTTTAGAGTTTAACAGCTAGCATCTTTTCTGTGGCCACAATTGTTTTTTCTTACTGCCAAAGATAGCCTTCTGATTACCAATATTTTTAGGTTTAAATGTCAGGCTTCAGTGAAATTTGTAATTTACCCATTATAGGGCATTTTTACATTTAGAAATTCATATTTTCTGTCTCTGGTTCAACAGTATTCTGGTGATGATGCACTTAATGAATTGGAATAAGAAGGCTAAGCTGTTTAATCTGCTTTCTCTCATTCTTTCATCCCTATGTCCCTGTAAAAATAATGATTATTTCTGCTCTTCTCTTTTTATCTTGAGATTTCCTGATGTCTTCGTTTTGTGCAAACCCAGCCACCTGCTATCTGACTGTGTTTCACCAACCTGGTCACTTGGTTGATGTTGTTTTACAGGCATTTCCATTTGTGTCACATAGTCCGAGGTTGTGTGTTACAGTTGCTGCCAGCCATTCCTGTCGATCACCTCCTGCTGTTAACCAGCCTTTGTATACACTCAGGCTCCTAGAGCTGCACTGGAGCAAAACAATGCTGACAGACTGGCAGCCTCCCAAATCCTTGTTGGTAAGAATCCTGTCGCGCCATTTGGTCTCTCTCTCAGGGCTGACAGCACTTCCAAATCATCCTGCATTTTTTGGCCCCCAAACGATTTCCACTTCATAGACACCTTCCTTGAAAAGCATTTCCTTAAACAATTTTTTAAAAGGTGAAAGTCTGTCGCTAAGTCATGTCTAACTCTTTTGCGACGCCATGGACTGTAGCCCACCAGGCTCCTCTGTCCATGGGATTCCCCAGGCTGGAATACTGGAGTGGGTTTTCTTTTCTTTCTCCAGGAGATCTTCCCAACCCAGAGATCAAAACCACATCTTTTGCATTGCAGGCAGATTCCTTACCACTGAGCCATCAGGGAAACCTTTTCTTAAACAATGGTAAGAGATTATTACATGTAAGAGATTATTACATGTTCTTTGAACATGTAATCATAAGTTTAATAGGAACTTTTTTTTTTACTTTTCACTTTAATAATTTAAAAATGTATAGAAAATGTGTAAGCATTGAATAAAATTTCCCACATATTCTTCAAATAGCTTCACTGAATATTTTTGCATTTTGACACATTTGCACCATATTCTGTGGGTGTCAGTGTGTGTGCACACTTGTGCACATATATATAGATATTCTATATAGAAATACAGAGCAGGCAACGGCACCCCACTCCAGTACTCTTGCCTGGAAAATCCCATGGATGGAGGAGCCTGGTAGGTTGCAGTCCACGGGGTCGCGAAGAGTCGGACATGACTAAGTGACTTCACTCTCACTTTTCACTTTCATGCATTGGGGAAGGAAATGGCAACCCACTCCAGTGTCCTTGCCTGGAGAATCCCAGGGATGGGGGAGCCTGATGGGCTGCCATCTATGGGGTCGCACAGAGTCGGACACGACTAAAGTGATTTAGCAGCAGCAGCAGCATATAGAAATAAACATTCAGCTACTCAGCCTCCCAAAGTCTGAGGCTAAAGCAATGTAAATACTCTCTCACATATATATAAATATAACAAAAGACATACATCTGTTTATATATTACATGCATAAACATACACATTCTTATGTAATTTTTGGTGAATTATTTGAGAATGTTGCAGATATAATTTTTTACTCCAAAAATTCAGTATTTCCTGAGCGAAACTAGTTACTTTCATAACTACAGTGCAATTTTCTAATTCAGCAAAGTTAACATTTATTATTATTTATATGTGCATGTTGGTGCTCAGTTTTGTCCAACATTTTGCAACCGCATGGACTATAGCCCACCAGGCGCCTCTGTCCTTGGGATTCTCCAGGCAAGAGTATTGGAATCTGCTGCTATTTCCTCCTCCAGGGAATCTTCCCAACTGAGGAATAGAATCCACATCTCTTGCATTTCCTGCATTGGCAGGCACATTTTTTATACCACTCTACCACCTGGGAAACCCATTATTTATATAATTCATTAATATTATTCAGTTTTGTCAAGTACTCAATGGTGTCTTTTTTAAAACACTGGCTCACTTGATTATCCAACTCAGTTTACAAGTGTATACTGAATTTAGTTTTCATATCTCTTCAGTTTCCTTTAAATTGGAGTGGTTCTTTTGCACTTTTTAAATTTTTCATGATATTGACATTTTAAAACATTACAGAATGCAACCCAATTGCTTTAAATTCCATAGAATATTACCAAACTCATTTTTTTTCTGAATGTCTTCTCAAGATTAGCTCCATGTCATATAATTTTGGAAAAAATCAATATTGTGTTTGGCATATTTCTAATAATCAAAAGTGGATAAAGTATTACTTCTTGCTGTTTTATATGTTAACGGAGATCATGGGGGATACAAGGATGTCAGAGATGGATTTGGATATTTTCACTGCACTAAAGAGATTTTCAGAAAGCAACAGCAAGCAAAAATTGACAATAATTCTAAGGCAGAATTTTGGGGCAGGCTATGTACCCTATTTGTTTTAAGGGCTTTTATCTTTTGAAAAACCTTTTTTATGAAAGGTATTTTTTTCATATATAACACCAGGACATATTTAATGTTTACACTTTGATGAATTTGGAGATATGCATACAGCCGTGAAACTATCACCAAAATCAAGTTAATAAACATATCCATTGCCTACTAAAATTTCTTCCACCCCCCTTTTCTTGTGGTAAGAACACTGAATATGACATCTGCCCTGTTAATACAGTTTTAAGTATACAGTATGTAATTGTTAACTATAGGTACTGTAATGTACATCAGATCTCTAGAACTTATTTATCTTGAGTGACTTCCCTCACCTCCTGGCAACCACGTGCTACTTTGCTTCTATGAGTTTGACTCTTTTAGATATCTTATATAAATTAAATCATGAAATAGTCCTGGATTATTCTTAGCCTAATAGTCTCCAATTCTATCCAAGTTGTTGCATATGGCAAGACGTACTTCTTTCTCAGGGTTGAATAATATTCCATTGTATGCAGTATTTTCTTTAGCAATTCATCCATTGATGAATATTTAGGTTGTTTCCATATCTTGGTCATTGTAGATAATGCTTCAATAAATATGGGGGAACAAATATACTTCAACACAGGGATTTTAATTCTTTTGGACATGACCAGAAGTGAGATTGCTGGATCATATGATAATTTTACTTTTCATTTTTTTGAATACTTCATAATGTTTTCCATAGCAGCTGCACCATTTTACATTCCCACCTACAGTGTACAACAGTTCCAATTTCCCCACATACTCACCAACATTTATCTTTTGTCATTTTGATGATAGCTATTCTTACAGGTATGAGATGATATTTCATTGTGGTTTTCATTTGTAATCCCATGGTAGTTAGCAATGTTGAGCACGTTTTCAGGTATATTGTCCATTTTTATTTCTTTTTTTGGAGGAATGTCTCCTGATCTGCCCAAGTTCTTACCCAATTTGTATTTAGGTGTTTTGTTTGTTTTGCTATTGAGTTGTGTGAGTTTCTTATATACTTTGGATATTAATCCATATCAGATACATTGTTTCTAAATTGTTGTTGTTTAGCCACTAGGTTGTATCCAACTCTTTCACCACCCCATGGACTATAGCCTACTAAGTTCCTCTGTCCATGGGAATTCCTAGGCAAGAATACTGGAGTGGGTGGCCATTTCCTTGGTGGCCTTTTCATTTTGTTGGTTGTTTCCTTTGCTGTGCAAAAGGTTTGTTACCACTGGAAAATGGAATTCTGGCACCAGCTGCCAATTTATATTATCACTGGTGCTCACCTACATTGAAACGCCTGTCATAGAATTCACTTTGGCAGACTGATTAATTACTGTTTTAGATGTTAATGGAGGTCATGTGGGATAGAAAGATGTCAGAAATGAGTTTGGACGTTCTAACTGCACTACAGAGTTTGTTTGTTTTAAGCATTGTCAAGCAAGGAGATTTAAATCCTTGCCTAAATGCATAGTCAGGAAAACAGAAATTTTATGAAGGCTTTGAAAACTCATATCTTCATAAGTTACTAAAGTTCAGACATCAAGTCTGCTCTCTTAGTTACTGAATTACAACCTAGATTGTATTTTCAGCCCACCAAATCCACTAGTTGAAATTTAGGACATTGATGGGAAAGTGTGGAATTCTGAAAAGTAGAATTGTAATAATTGAAATTATTTTGTTGACTCTATATCTAGACTCCAAAAATCCATTAAACTTTCCAGGCCACTGGATTAGTAAAATTGTTTCTGCTTTGCCAGAAGAGCCTCTACTGATATTGTCAGAAGTAGTTCCTCTGCATGAGGTAGAAATTATCTTTGCACTCCATGCCCATCACCCTACTGCCTCCTTACCTATAATTAGAATCAGATCTTTACCTGTTCCTCAAGTCATTTGCATAACAGGTATGTGTGTGTGTGTGTGTGTGTGTGTGTGTGTGTGTGTTTTAATCACTCAATTGCATCCAACTCTTTGTGACTCTATGATCTGTAGCGCACCAGGCTTCTCTGTCCATCTAACTCTCCAGGCAAGAATACTGGAGTGGGTAGTCATTTTCTTCTCCACAGGATCTTCCCCAACCAGGAATCAAACCAGGGTTTCCTGCATTGCAGGCAGATTCTTTACTGTCTGAGCCACCAGGAAAGCTCGCAGAGCATAAAGCTTACACAGAAATGATAACAATAAACAAAACAAAAAAAAAAAAAGATAATTGTAAAAGTGTGCTAATATATGTTGGTTAAGTCTTAAGGATCACGTGTGGAGAATATTTTTGATGGTGTTAAAGCCAGTAAGGGAAGAACATAATTTTACTTCAGTTTAAATTAATAAATATGGATATACTTGCCAGAAGTTATAGATTCATTTCAAACTTTAGGCAATTTGAATTTACTAAATTTTGTTATAGGCTTAATTAAACCTTCTCAAAGATTGTTTGTACTGACTAATGTTACAAATCAAAATCTATAATGTCAGGAAGAAAAAATCCAAAAACATGTGAAGTTGCCATCAGCTCAAAAGGTTCACAACCATGATATCTGACAGGGCTGTAAGGAAATTCCTTCACCACATTTGAGAAACACAGGATAGTCGTTGTATCATTTTGGATGAGGGGAAGGAAGAAAACCAAATGGTAGATATAAGTTGTTGTCAAAGTTATATTTTTATTTTGATAGGGTAGTAGTTTCACTGATATCCTTATTAAGTAATAAATGTTTAAATGGTAATATTTATATAGGTCAATGACAAGAGTATGTTACAAGCCAACGAATATGATTAAAGGAAACAAAGGGAAAGAAATGCATTGATAAGGACAGCAAGGACATAATTCAAAAGTAGTATGGGATGGTCTGACTAGTCCAAGCATGAATGTGGATGGCTCTGTGCTTAAGATGGGGTTTCAGAAGTCAATGTGATATGGAATCCCAAGATAGTTTAAGCCAAAAAACTGCATTTAACTATCAGAAGATAATGCAAGTGCTTACTATAATAGACAATGGATATATATTATGTATAATATATCCATTATATATATATTATATATATATAAAATATATACCATCATTGTCATCAGATGTGACTAAACAATTTATGAGAAACTTCAGTTGGAAGTGGTTGGACAGCATTTTAAGGCACTAACTCTTTGTATAACCAAAACCATAACTTATTCATGGGGAGGCCTGAATTGAGTCACTGTGCTCAAACAGTGGCCCCTCAAACAATTCCCATGCCCAAGTTAAAACAAAGATCCAAAGGCAAGCGATCAAAGGGAAGAGGGCAATCTTTGAAAAGACCCTTAATATCATGAGAACAGTCACTAAGTATTCTCACAGTCATTCCTAACAGGGTCCAATACCATTTATTTGATAACTAAGCCACTAGGGAAAGAGAGTTGCCAATAATCTTTTAGTGTAAGAGAATATTCGTTCTGAAGTCATTCCAGTTACTGCTATCCAACCAAACAGATGTGGTCCCATATTCAGTATGGGGACTTAGGGGAATCTGGTATAAATGGATTTGAATGAAAAGCCACCCCTAGTAGTTCAGTGATTCATCTGATGTTTATTTTCTTAGACCTGAAATGTGTAGCTTAAACAGACATACTTAGAGCTTGATTGGCAGAAATCCAAGATACTCTTGATTTCTTGGTTACAAATATAATGTTCTGTGTCTCCAGTGTGGAACAGCTACTCTATTTCTTCTTGATATTCAGATAAATTACCTCAGCCAGTTCAATAAAATGTAATGAGCAGCCCCTTTTAGGAGCAAGTATGAGGATAACACTGTCAGTCAATGAATTCGAGTTTCAATTATATTATTTTTCTTCTAATTTAATGTTATGAGTCACTGAGATTGCACAATGTATATCTCTATATCACATTCAGTATGTGACTCAGACTCTGCATACATACCTCTATGTGAACATATCACAGTGCTCTAAGTATGGGAAGGAAGGAAAATGACAGATGCTACATTAGGTATTATATTTAAGGTGACCATGTATCCTGGTTTCCCCAGGACCATCCATCTCTCATTTTGTAGAATTGTCCCAGCAATCTATCCAACTTAGCTTTTCTCTTGGAATTTTTTCATTTTCAAAGAAAGTGTCATTAATATTAACATTGAACTTCTTGTAAATGAGCTTGGTGGTCATTCACACAATACCCGCAACTTCCATCATGATCTCACGCAATATATACTGATTCAGACCCGTTTTGGATATTTGCCCAGAGACCCAGGAAAACCTGTTGATAGTACAAAGTCAGATATATTAAAAGTGTTACAAATGGGATAAGCACCACCTTAACAGAGCCTCAGTAATGACTTCAAATGGAGAATTCAGGGAATGGCACATAGAGAATATTGGGGGCTGTGTTTATTCACAGTGATTTTAGAGAAGTTGGTAAGCAAAGTCTTTGAGAGGAGGTTATCACATTTTGTAAACTACAGGTTTCCTGGAATTGCCAAGATCTTATTTTGGAATACAGTAGTCTAGGAAGAGTTTCTATCATTGTGCCTTATCTTGAAACATTCAGATATGAAAGAGGTGGTTTTATAACAACTTTGATGCATTGTGCTGAGTGTAATGGTTTGATATAACTTATTCTGTTGCCTCATAAATATTTTGAAAATTGTAATTTGTCTTTCATTTCTCTACATAATGCAATAAGCAACTACCTTTTAAGGCCAATCTGTACAGTAACACTAATTTGTCAGTCAAATTCAAATTTCAAATAGTATATAAATTTAGATATTTTAGTGCTAGTTTTTACTCTTAAAATTTCCCATTGTGTGTGTGTGCACGTGCGCACACGCTCAGTTGCTCATGTCTGACTCTTCGGGGACCCATGGACTGCAGCCTGTCAGGCTCCTCTGCCCATGAAATTTTCATTGTAATAAGATAAAATCATATGTAATTCTACTTATATTTAGAGGAACTATTTTTATTTTTATCCTTGTTTTCAGATCCTTGTATTCAGACAATAGGAGATACGAATAGCATCATGTACCTCATTCCCTAAGCCAGCACCCCAAACTTGCATGACATTGTTTTCCAGTTAGTATTTTAAATGAGGTTTCAAGGAGTTATTCCAAACTTCTTTAACTCCAACTTCTCTTGGATAATATGGAACATAGATGAGAGCAGTGAATATTGTGGACATTAGCACATAACCATAATTCTTTTCTTTGGAACAAAATTTTCTTCTTCAGATATTATCTTGCATGAGATAACATATTAGAAAAACAATTTCAGTGGATATAAAATCAGTAGAATTTTTACAAAATAAAAAATGTACTGAGAATGTTTTAAAGACAAAACTACAAACATCAACCTAAGGAGAACAGAGCCAAACTGGTAAAACAACTCCTTTTACTCTATGAATAGATTCCTGTTGAGTTTTGAGCCTTTATGGTCTAGGATTATCTGTGTATATGTGCTTAGTCAGTCATGTCCAACTCTTTTTGACCCCATGGACTGTAGTCTGCTGGACTCCTCTGTCAGTGGGGATTCTCCAGGCAAGAATACTAGAGTCGGTTGCCATGCCCTCCTCTAGGGGATCTGCCCAATCCAGGGATTGAACCCAGGTCTCCCATATTGCAAGTGGATTCTTTACCATCTAAGCCACCAGGGAAGCCCATGAATACTGAGTGGGTAGCCTATCCATTCTCCAGGGGCTCTTCCCAACCCAGGAATCAAACCAGGGTCTCCAGCATTGCAGACAGATTCTCTACCAATTGAGTTACCAAAGCAGCCCCTAGGAATGTCTACTTTACAGCAAACCAAAAATCTATTCACTTTAGAGATGAGGTGGTCTATTTAGACTAGATATTTAGACTAGTCTATTTAGACTAGATAATTATAATCAATAAATTATAAAAAGAAATAAAAGAATGTAAAAACCATCTTAATGGAAACACATATTTGTATCTTCTTAAGATTCAGAGTCTTGTCACTGTGACCCAGTCATTTCCCATTCCACTTTCTACCTGTAAGAGAAGCTTGATCATCCTATGAGTAACCATCCCACTCTGTCTTTGCTGTTTGTGAAGCTTGATGTTGAATCTGCCACCATATTAGTAAGCATTGGAATCAAGACAGAGTAGGCAGCATCTGGTTCCTTGGCCCAACTGACTGGTCCAGATAAGAAAGCAATATACCTTGTTCTTCTATATACTGATAATGGCAAACTTGACAAAATTTACCATAAGGTTGAAATTTGCCTCTCCACTCTTCTCTCATATGTCTTAGGACTCTTTTTCTTCCTTATCCAACCAGTCTAATTTTAGAGGCATTTGGGAAGTGTATTATTATATATGCTCTCTACTCACATTCAAGGAATATTTACATGTTGTGCTGGAGTCTTTTCTCTCAGTCTGTACAATTGGTGTTCTGCCTTAAGACAGTTATTTCTGATCTGGGCAAAAACCTCTTTGCCAACTTTGATATGAATATACTGTTCTTCAAAGAAAATATTTCACAGATTCTTACTATATGGATTATGCATAATAATTTTTGGAGTTTTTATGAGTTATTATTATTTTTGTTCTCTTTTCATGAAAAAAATCTAGAAAAGCTAAAAGGTAATGAGTTAAGCATATTTGTCCAGATCATCATGGAATCATTTTTCTTTTGTAGTTTAGTAGAAATCTGGTGTTTTATATATTTATTTAAAAAAATATTAGCATGGTCATTTTCATAGCTTTGTCATATTTTTCTATTTTCTCTGTTTATAGTTTTAGTTTCATCTCAAACCTTGTACTATGTATTTTTTCTTTCTCTCTTATTTATTGTTTATATATAGGAGTATAAATATATTTCTCCAGGTTTTACAACTTTAAAAAGAATTTTCTAAACTATATGTTATGTTATTTTCTGTTATCTTATATTTCTTTCATATATTTCTATTGCTATTTCCTATTATCTTATACATTGAGGGCCATAAGCATAATAAATCAAATGTATGCATTTATATTAAGTCAGAAATGTGCTCACATCAATTTTTTTCATTTGTTTCTTAATTAATAATAATTTAATCTCCCTTCATCCATTCTTTGCCTTATTGGCTGCTCCCTTCATCCATTCTTGTAAGAGAAAGAGAACACTTTCTCTTACAAGATATAATGTCTCAGGTCAGTTGGTGGTTGCATTTTGTTCCTATACCATTTCATACTGTCTAAAAAAAATATCAGGTTGGCCCTGATATAAGATGGGATTTGTACATTCTCTGACTACCTGATCTGTGTAAATACATCTGCTCTAGATATATCATGTAAATAAAAAGCTATAATATAAAATCTACCCTGGAAGTGGGATTCTTTCTGCCTCTACAAATGCTCTAGATAACACCTATAAATTTTAGGATAGAAGTCTGTGTTTCTGCCACATGGCAAATTGGCATATGTAGAAAATAAAAAGACTAATTGGGAAAACATTCTGGATGTGACAAGATGGAGAAATCATGCAGTGAAGAAACAACATAACAGTTTTCAGTTCACTTCTGTCTGTCTGTCTCTAACCTCTTAATTATCAATATATGTAGATTAGGAATTAATATTTGTGTTTGTTGTAGCAGAGCACACAAATAGGTTGCACTGATCCAGGTGATTCATTCTAGTAATAAAAGTTTCTTCTAAACATTGGCAGTAACTTGATTTTAATGGAATTCTTAGTATTGTTGTTCAAAGTTTCATTTTCATATGTGTTTTGGTCACCATTTGGAAGAGACTTGAATCAGGGCCCAAAAGCCAAGTGATGTCTTAAAACTGCAATCTCACTGATTAAAACAAATTAAAAAACAAAAAGGAACAGTTAAAGCAAAATAAGAATTTCTTGTTTGGTGTAATTCAGTTCAAGTTAACATGTTATACTCAGTAAGCATTTCTTGTTCCCCAACTCTAACACAACTCACATAGTGACTTGATACCAATTTGCAATCAGATATATGCTTATATTCATACATCCTAATAAGATAAAACAATATCATATGATCAGTCATACTTACTTACTTTCCAATCTTACTTTCTGGCTGGACTTCCCTGATGACTCAGATGGAAAAAAATTGCCTGTCAATGCAGGATACTCAGCTTATCCCTAGGTTGGGAAGATCCTCTACAGAAGGGAATAGCTACCCACTCCAATACTCTTGCCTATGAAATCCCATGGACAGGGGACCCTGGCAGGGTATAGTCTGTGGGGTTGCAAAGAGTTGAACACAACTTAATGACTTTCACTTTTACTTTGAAGTGAAGTGAAGTGAAGTTGCTCAGTTGTGTCCGACTCTTCGCAACCCTGTGGACTGTAGCCCACCAGGCTCCTCCGTCCATGGGATTCTCCAGGCAAGAATACTGGAGTGAGTTGCCATTTCCTTCTCCAGGGGATCTTCCCGACCCAGGGATCGAACCCAGGTCTCCCGCATAGCAGGCAGACGCTTTGACCTCTGAGCCACCAGGGAAGCCTCACTTTTACTTTACTATCTGGCAATTTATTTTATTTTTTAAACTAATTCCATTATCATTTTATCTCCATATAATGCTTCTCAAGGACTGTTTTCAGAGCAAACTCTGGGCTACTTGACAAAACTGCCTAACAAAAACTGTTTAACCCAGGGATGGACATTCAGCTCAAAACAGACACAATGGAAACACTTGTTCCCAAGAGTTAGCAATGAAAACACAAAAGTTACCACTGATAATATGCACTTTAAGAGACAACACAGGGATGCAAGTGCTACAAAGGAAGGAACAAGACAGATTAAGAAAGAGGGGCAATGGGACAAGACAAATAGCCTCAGATAAAGAGAAACAAAGCACAGAGAAAAATAACTCTGGTTCCTGAAATTCTGCCAGTTCCTTTAATGACATGGTAAAGCCAGGCTGAACTTTGTTCTCAGATTCTCTTTGACTCCTCTGTAACCTTCCAAAACACTTTCTATTTGTCTTAAGCTCACTGGAGTAAGTTTTTGTTCCTAGTAATGAAGAACCTCTAAGAAAGGAAGTAACTTTATTTCTTTATATTTCTTTCATATAATAATTGTATGTTTTTATGAAAAATTCTTATTCTGATTCCTCAGTATTGCTTATTGACTTCAGTGGCTAGTGATCACTGTTCACATTCATTTCTCATACACCTGCCTGATGTCAAATTATCATTCCCATTATACACTGTTAGCTACTCAAAGATATCTCTCATATATAAAAGTTTTTCTATAAAAATCCACTTCTTTAATATTCTGAATATAAATATAGAATGTCTCCAAAAATAATTTGTTAAATGCATGAATTAAGTTTTGATAAATAACCTAATTCACTAAAAGTAGAAATTATTTTAATTTATTCTCACTTTCACATCAGTATTTATATTGAAATTGAAATTTGAAGTGAATTTTTACAAAATGAACTAACATGTGGGGAAAAAAACAACAAAATTTTACTCAATAAAGATTTTTATTTTATTTATGTATTTATTTAAAGCTAATGGGTGTTCTTTCTTTTTTTTCTTTCTTTTCTTTTTAAGCTCTTTTAGATTTTTTTTCCATTTATTTTTATTCATTGGAGGCTAATTACTTTACAATATTGTAGTGGTTATTGCCATACATTGACATGAATCAGCCATGGATTTACATGTGTTCCCCATCCCGATCCCCCTCCCACCTCTGTCTCCATCCCATCCCTCTGGGTCTTCCGAGTGCACCATCCCTGAGCACCCATTTCATGCAACCAACCTGGGCTGGTGACCTGTTTCACCCTTGATAGTATATATGTTTCAATGCTGTTCTCTCTGAACATCCCACCCTCACCTTCTCCCATAGAGTCCCAAAGTCTGTTATGTACATCTGTGTTTCTTTTTCTGTTTTGCATATAGGGTTATCATTACCATCTTTTTAAATTCCGTATATATGTGTTAGTATACTGTATTGGTCTTTATCTTTCTGGCTCACTTCACTCTGTATAATGGACTCCAGTTTCATCCATCTCATTAGAACTGATTCAAATGTATTCTTTTTAATGGCTGAGTAATATTCCATAGTGTATATGTACCACAACTTCCTTATCCATTCATCTGCTGATGGGTATCTAGGTTGCTCCCATGTCCTGGCTATTATAAACAGTGCTGCGATGAACATTGTGGTACACGTGTCTCTTTCAGATCTGGTTACCTCAGTGTGTATGCCCAGGAGTGGAAATGCTGGGTCATATGGCAGTTCTATTTCCAGCTTTTTAAGGAATCTCCACACTGTTCTCCATAGTGGCTATACTAGTTTGCATTCCCACCAACAGTGTAAGAGGGTTCCCTTTTCTCCACACCCTCTCCAGCATTTATTGCTTGTAGACTTTTGGATAGCAGCCATTCTGACTGACGTGTAATGGTACCTCATTGAGGTTTTGATTTGCGCTTCTCTGATAGTGAGTGATGCTGAGCATTTTTTCATGTGTTTTTTAGCCATCTGTATGTCTTCTTTGGAGAAATGTCTGTTTAGTTCTTTGGTCCATTTTTTAATTGGGTCATTTATTTTTTCTGGTACTGAGCTGCAGGAGTTGCTTGTATATTTTTGAGATTAATCCTTTGTCTGATTTTTCATTTGCTATTATTTTCTCCCAATCTGGGGGCTGTCTTTTCACCTTGCTTATAGTTTCCTTTGTTGTGCAAAAGCTTTTAAGTTTCATTAGGTCCCATTTGTTTATTTTTGCTTTTATTTCCAATATTCTGGGAGGTGGGTCATAGAGGATCCTGCTGTGATTTATGTCGGAAAGTGTTTTGCCTATGTTCTCCTCTAGGAGTTTTAGTCTCTGGTCTTACATTTAGATCTTTAATCCATTTTGAGTTTATTTTTGTGGATGGTGTTAGAAACTGTGTTCTAATTTCATTCTTTTACAAATGGTTGACCAGTTTTCCCAGCACCATTTGTTAAAGAGGTTGTCTTTTCTCCATTGTATATTCTTGCCTCCTTTGTCGAAGATAAGGTGTCCATAGGTACGTGGATTTATCTCCGGGTTTTCTATTCTGTTCCATTGATCTATATTTCTGTCTTTGTGCCAGTACCATACTGTCTTGATGACGTGGCTTTGTAGTAGAGCCTGAAGTCAGGCAGGTTGATTCCTCCAGTTCCATTCTTCTTTCTCAAGATTGCTTTGGCTATTCGAGGTTTTTTGTATTTCCATACAAATTGTGAATTTATTTGTTCTAGAGTTGTGAAGAATGCCGTTGGTAGCTTGATAGGGATTGCACTGAATATCTAGATTGCTTTGCCTAGTATACTCATTTTGACAATATTGATTCTTCCAATCCATGAACACGGTGTTTCTTCATCTATTTGTGTCCTCTTTGATTTCTTTCATCAGTGTTTTAAAGTTATCTATGTATAGGTCTTTTGTTTCTTTTGGTAGATATACTCCTAAGTATTTTATTCTTTTTGTTGCAATGGTGAATGTTATTGTTTCCTTAATTTCCCTTTCTGTTTTCTCATTTTTAGTGTATAGGAATGCAAGGGATTTCTGTGTGTTAATTTTATATCCTGCAATTTTACTATATTCGTTGATTAGCTCTAGTAATTTTCTGGTAGAGTCTTTAGGGTTTTCTATGTAGAGGATCATGTCATCTGCAAACAGCGAGAGTTTCACTTATTCTTTTCCTATCTGGATTCCATTTATTTCTTTTTCTGCTCTGATTGCTGTGGATAAAACTTCCAAAACTATGTTGAATTGTAGTGGTGAGAGTGGGCACCCTTGTCTTGTTCCTGATTTTAGGGGAGATGCTTTCAATTTTTCACCATTGAGGGTAATGCTTGCTGTGGGTTTGTCATATATAGCTTTTATTATGTTGAGGTAAGTTCCGTCTACTCCTGCTTTCTGGAGAGTTTTAATCATAAATGTATGTTGAATTTTGTCAAAGGCTTTTTCTGCATCTATTGAGATAATCATATGGTTTTTATCTTTCAATTTGTTAATGTGGTGTATTACATTGATTAATTTGTGGCTATTAAAGAATCCTTGCATTCCTGGGATAAAGCCCACTTAGTCATGATGTATGATCTTTTAAATATGTTGTTGGATTCTGTTTGCTAGTATTTTGTTAAGGATTTTTGCATCTATGTTCATCAGTGATATTGCCTGTGGTTTTCTTTTTTGTGGCATCTTTGTCTGGTTTTGGAATTAGGGTGATGGTGGCCTCATAGAATGAGTTTGGAAGCTTACCTTCTTCTGCAATTTTCTGGAAGAGTTTGAGTATGATAGGTGTTAGCTCTTCTCTAAATTTTTGGTAGAATTCAGCTGTGAAGCCATCTGGATCTGGGCTCTTGTTTCCTGGAAGATTTCTGATTACAGTTTCGATTTCCTTGCTTGTAATGGGTCTGTTAAGATCTTCTATTTCTTCCTGGTTCAGTTTTGGAAAGATATACTTTTCTAAGAATTTGTCCATTTCTTCCAAGTTGTCCATTTTATTGCCATAGAGCTACTGGTAGTAGTCTCTTATGATCCTTTGTATTTCGGTGTTGTCTGTCATGATCTCTCCATTTTCATTTCTAATTTTGTTGATTTGGTTCTTCTCCCTTTGTTTCTTGATGAGTCTGGCTAACGGTTTGTCAATTTTATTTATCTTTTCAAAAATCCAGCTTTTAGCTTTGTTGAAATTTGCTATGGTCTTTTTTGTTTCTTTTGCATTTATGTCTGCTCTAATTTTTAAGATTTCTTTCCTTCTACTAACCCTGGGGTTCTTCATTTCTTCCTTCTCTAGTTGCTTTAGGTGTAGAGCTAGGTTATTTATTTGACTTTTTTCTTGTTTCTTGAGGCAAGCCTGTAATGCTATGAACCTTCCCCTTAGCACTGCCTTTACAGTGTCTCATAGGTTTTGGGTTGTTGTGTTTTCATTTTCATTTGTTTCTATGCATAGTTTGATTTCTTTTTTTATTTCTTCTATGATTTGTTGGTTATTCATAAGCATGCTATTTAGCCTCCATATGTTTGAATTTTTAATAGTTTTTTCCCTACAATTGAGATCTAGTCTTACTGCATTGTGGTCAGAAAAGATGACTGGAATGATTTCAATTTTTTTGAATTTACCAAGGCTAAATTTATGGCCCAGGATGTGATCTATTCTGGAGAAGGTTCTGTGTGCACTTGAGAAAAAGGTGAAATTGATTGTCTTGAGGTGAAATGTCCTATAGATATCAATTAGGTCTAAGTTGGTCCATTGTTTCATTTAAAGTTTGTGTTTCCTTGTTAATTTTCTGTTTAGTTAATCTATCCATAGGTGTGAGTGGAGTATTAAAGTCTCCCACTATTGTGTTATTGTTAATTTCCCCTTTCATACTCCTTAGCATTTGCCTTACATATTGAGGTGCTCCTATGTTGGGTGCATATATATTTATAATTGTTATATCTTCTTCTTGGATTGATCCTTTGATCATTATGTAGTGTCCTTCTTTGTCTCTTTTCACAGCCTTTATTTGAAAGTCTATTTTATCTGATATGAGTATTGCGACTCCTGCTTTATTTTGGTCTCCATTTGCGTGAAATATTTTTTTTCCAACCCTTCACTTTCAGTCTGTATGTGTCCCTTGTTTTGAGGTGGGTCTCTTGTAGACAGCATATATAGGGGTCTTATTTTTGTATCCATTCAGCCAGTCTTTGTCTTTTGGTTGGGGTATTCAACCCATTTACATTTAAGGTAATTATTGATAGGTGTGGTCCCGTTGCCACTTACTTTGTTGTTTTGGGTTTGTGTTTATACATCCTTTCTGTGTTTTCTGTTTAGAGAAGATTCTTTAGCATTTGTTGAAGAGCTGGTTTGGTGGTGCTGAATTCTCTCAGCTTTTGCTTGTCTGTAAAGCTTTTGAATTCTCCTTCATATCTGAATGTGATCCTTGCTGGGTACAGTAATCTGGGTTGTAGGTTATTCTCTTTCATTACTTTAAGTATGTCCTGCCATTCCCTTCTGGCCTGAAGAGTTTCCATTGATAGATCAGCTGTTACCCTTATGGTAATCCCTTTGTGTGTTATTTCTTGTTTCTTCCTTACTGCTTTTAATATTTGTTCTTTGTGTTTGATCTTTGTTAATTTTATTAATATGTATCTTGGGGTGTTTCACCTTGGGTTTATCCTGTTTGAGACTCTCTGAATTTCTTGGACCTGTGTAACTAGTTTCTTCCCAATTTTAGGGAAGTTTTCAACTATTATCTCCTCAAGTATTTTCTCATGGCCTTTCTTTTTGTCTTCTTCTTCTGGGACTCCTATGATTCGAATGTTGGGGTGTTTCACATTATCCCAGAGGTCCCTGAGGTTGTCCTCATTTCTTTTGATTCTTTTTTCCTCTATGCTTCTTTTATTTCCAACATTTTATTTTCTACCTCATTTATCCTATCTTCTGCCTCTGTTATTCTACTGTTGGTTCCCTCCAGAGTGTTTTTGATCTCATTTATTGCATTATTTATTTTTAATTGACTCTTTTTTATTTCTTCTAGGTCCTTGTTAAACATTTCTTACATCTTCTCAATCGTTATCTCCAGGCTATTTATCTGTAACTCCATTTTGTTTCCAAGATTTTTGATCATTTTTATTATCATTATTCTAAATTCTTTTTCAGGTAGATTCCTTATCTCCTCCTTTTTTGTTTGGCTTGGTGGGCGTTTTTCATGTTCCTTTACCTGTTGGGTATTTTTCTGCCTTCTCATCTTGTTTAGATTGCTGTGTTTGGAGTGGGCTTTCTGTATTCTGGTGGCCTATGTTTCCTTTTTATTGTGGCGGTTTCTCCCAGTGGGTGGGGTTGGACGATTGGCTTGTCAAGGTTTCTTGGTTAGGGAAGATTGTGTCGGTGTTCTGATGCGTGGAACTGGATTTCTTCTCTCTGGAGTGCAATAGAGTGTCCAGTAGTGAGTTTTGAGGTGGGTCTATGTGTTTGGTGTGACTTTGGGCAGCCTGTATGTTGACACTAAGGGAACATGTTGACATGTTCCTGTGTTGCTGGAGAATTTGCGTGGTATGACTTGCTCTGGAACTTATTGGCTCTTGGGTGGTGGTTGGTTTCAGTGTAGTTTTGGAGGCTTTTGAATGATCTCTTATTACTTAATGTTGCCTGTAGTCAGGAGTTCTCTGGTGTTCTCAGGTTTTAGACTTGAGTCTCCTGCCTCTGACTTCAGTTTTATTCTTCCTGTAGCCTCAAGGCTTCTCCAACTATACAGCACTCATAATAAAACTTCTAGGTTAATGGTGAAAAGATTCTCCACAGTAAGGGACACCCAGAGAGGTTCACAGAGTTACATGAAGAAGAGGAGAGGAAGGAAGGAGATAGAGATGAGCAGGAGGAGAAAAGGGCGGACTTAAGAGGAGAGAGACAGATCTATGCAGTACTCTGTTCCCTAAGCGTTCTCCATAGCCCAGAACACCCACAGAGATTCACAGAATTGGATTGAGAAGAGAAGGGGGAGGGAGGAAATAGAGGTGATCTGGGGGAGAAAAAGGCAAGTCAAAAGGGGGAAAGAGCAATCATCACACTCCTGAGTAAAAATGGGCACTGAATATTGGATTCTTAAATGTCCAAAATTGATATCAAATACTGAAAAACAAAGATTAAAAATCTAGAGTAGAGGTTATACTCTTAAAAATACAATATTAAAAACAAAAACACAAAAAATTTAAGAATCATATATGAAGTTCACTTTAAAAATAAGGTCTTTTTTTTTTGCAAGGTTATAGTGAAATGAAAATGAAAATTAAGGAGTAATAGAGGACTTTAAAAGAAAGAAAAAAAAGAAAAAACTTTAATTAAAAAAATAGTAAAAATATATGAGAATGAAAATGAAAATTAAGGAGTAATAGAGGAGTATTAGAGGACTTTAAAAGAAAATAAAAGAAAAATAAGAAGAAGGGAAAAAATTTTAATTAAAAATAGCAAATATATATGAAAATGAAAATTAAGGAGCTATAGAGGAGTAATAGGGAGTTTTAAAAGAAAATAAAAGAAAAAATTTTAAAAAGAAAAAAGAAAAGAAAAAAAATTTTTTAATTAAAAAAATAGTAAAAATATATCTAGGAATTTCTCTGGAGCTGTTGCGGGCAGTGTGGGTTCGGTTCAGTTTCAGATAGCTCCTTGTTCCAGCTTACACTTCTCGATATCTATAGGCCCCTTCTGGTGTAGTCGGTGTTAGCTACAGGGATTTTAATCTGTTGCATCTGTCACTTCTGAAGCGGTTCCCTTTGTTTATTTGGCTTCTGTTTGCTGGTCTCCTCAGTGTCTAATTTCCACCCTGATACCGGCGGGCGAAGGTGGTCTCTTGTTCAGGTTCTCTTGTTCAGTCCAGCTGCAGGGAGGGAGGGCGCTGCAGACAAATGTCACTGGCCTGTGTGGGGAGCACTCGCGGTGTTCTGGTCACACTGGGTTTGCCCCCGCTCATGGGTGTGTGCTTTCCCCATCTACACTGTTCAGGCTCCAGGCTGCTCTATAGGGAGCGGGTCCTGAGTGGTGTGCGGTTCCAGTTTTCCGGTCCTCCACAAAAGTGCAGACTCGATTGGGCCTGAGTTTTGTGCCTTCCCCACCCGAGCGGCTCAGGCAGCCAGGAGTTTGACGGGTGCACTCTCCCCGGGTGCGGTGCGCCTTATCCCCTCCGCGGTCCAAGCCTCAGTTTCCATGCACGTTTGTTGGTCAGGTGCGCCTTGTGTCTGTTCCGGGGAGCTGGTCTCTAGCCGTGATCCTCCTGGCAGATGTCAGCCATCCAGAATCTCAGGAAGTCTTTGGTTAGAAGCTGGAAGCCTGTCTGCAGTTTGGTAGGGGATGCCCTCTCTGGGGCCAAGCCTGCCCCTTTCCCCTCCCCCCTGCCTGCTGCCTCTGGCGGGGGATGGGCCGGTCCGCAGCGGCTAGCTCTTCTCTGGGATTGCTCAGTCTTTCTTTTGTTCTGCCAACCGCCGGTATTGTGTTCTCTCTCTCTCTCTCTCTCCCTCCCTCTCTCTCTCTATCCCACAGTTTAAGTTGCTATCTCACGTTAGCTCCCTCCGATTGCCCTCAGGGCATTCAGGGCCAGTCTAAGCAATGCCGCCCACTTCTCTCCGTTCAGCCCCCACTTGCTGGTGGTGGATGCGGGCGTCTGGGATACTTTTCTGCTGGGAGTTGCTTTTAGGCGTGTAATCTGTGGGTTTTATTTATCTTTCCTCCCAGTTAGGTTGCCCACTGAGATGTGAAAACTTCCTCCAGACCCGACAGTGAGAGGGTTTCCTGGAGTTTGGAAACTTCCTCTATTATGGCTCCCTTCCCGGGATGGGTCTCCATCCCTAGCTCTTTTGTCTCTCTTTTATCTTTTATATTTTGTCCTACCTCCTTTTGAAGACAATGGGCTGCTTTTCTGGGCGGCTGATGTCCTCTGCTAGCGATCAGAAGTTGTTTTGTGGACTTTGCTCAGCGTTCAAATGTTCTTTCGATGAATTTGTAGGGGAGAAAGTGGTTTCCCCATCCTATTCCTCCACCATCTTAGCTCCTCCCCTCAATAAGGATTTTTAAACTGAGAAAAAATGGCATCAGATTGCTCCTGTTTGGGTATTATGAACAATTTTTTATTTATATATACTGAGTAATAATAGAAGAATGAACAGGCATATAGGGTGGAGTAATGGAAAAATGAAGGAGAATAAAGGTTAAGAGTTGATTGCAATTGCATTGCCTATACTTCATTAAATTATTATAAACTACATTTTATATCTAAAAATACCATAATATTCATTTCTTTCAAACTATCATTTTGAAAGCTATCATTTTGCAGTTGAATGAACTGAGTTTTAGGAAACATAACTTACTTTCTAAAGATCACAGAACTAGTTTTTAATAGAACACAGTCTCTTTATCTTTTGTCCAGAGTGTTTCTATTTTGTAATTCTATTGTAACCTGAAAAAAAAAAAAAATCATAATTCTACTTGCCACATTATCCTGTTCATACTCTTTCAATCCATCACTGACTTTAGACATCTGTGACTTAAAATTCTCATGCAATAATAGGGAAAAAACCAACAATGTTGGCTTCTGATTCACCCTGTGGTGCACGAAAATTAAAATATTCTATCATATTTGTATTGGTAATTATTTTGTTATTACCATAAAATAAGGGAAAATGTATCTACATCATTTTAGTACCATTGAAATGCCAAAAGTTATCATAATAGGAAAGATAATTATGTATTCTTACTATATGGTACAAACAGAATATCTGTTTAGAATTACAAGGCACAGAGAACATAAGCATAAGCATCAAGTTGCTCAGTTCCTATAAACCTATTGCATTTTTGCAAGCATCAAATCAATGCATTTCTTCTTTCAAATCTACTAATTTATGGTAATCTGTACTGCTAGCAGGCTCTCTGAATATTTTTGCATATTAAATGCATTTGGGTAATACAAGAGCTGTTTTTTCATCGTTTAAGTAAGGGAGCTCTTTTTCTTTAATAATAAAAATAAGATAATTTTTTCTGGTAAATACAGTTCATAATATTTCCCAAGAGATCATTCTTCAAGAGGAAAAATGACTTCAATGTTCAAATGAAAAAAAGCATTCTGAAAATCCCAGCTCTTTCCTTTCCATTTTCCAAAGTAGTCCATGGTTTATGTGGAAGAGGGTGTATCATTTCCTCATTTCACATATGTACTGTTCTTTTACACTTACTGCAGAAGCATGTACATTTTTACAGACTGTGACTCTGGCAGGAAAATGCCAAGAAATAGACCCTTGTAATTCCCAAGTCACTAGATTACATGAGACATCTTTAGGTTTTCTAAAATTGCCTTCTTTATCCCAAGGTCTCAGGTTAGTTCCTGCTCTACCAAGTGCAAAATTCACAGTTTGACATTCTTCAGTGGGAATATGGCTTGTGACAAGCAAGAAAGGATGTACTGGAAGTTATTTCCCTGAAATTAAAAATTATTGCCACCAGGGGAATATATGTTTCAGCAGTATTGATGAAGTATGCACAGATAAATAGATAGACAGATAAACACAAATTATGTAGAACAGACATATCTAAAGCCAAGAGGTTTTTTCTTTTAAAGATATTCAACTTAGTGATGATCAACTCAAGAGATTATTACCTAATTTTCTGATATAAATGATAATGCTCTTTATAAACAAACCATTTCCATCATCTCCAATAGCAATTTGCTGTCAGAATGTAAGTTCTCCCTGTGATTATGACATAGTGTAAAATCACAAGAGGATTTCTACTGCAGATAATCATTTTCAAATGAACACATGATTAACAGAGGTACACAATACCCTCCACATGATGGCACGGATCGTGGAAAGCAAATAAATCTATAATTCAATACCCAATTCAAAACCCTGGAGAAAGAAATGGCAACCCACTCCAGTATTCTTGCCTGGAAAATCCCATGGACAGAGGAGCCTCGTAGGCTACAGTCCATTGGGTTGCAAAGAGTTGGACACAACTGAGTGAGCACAATAAATAATATTGCATAGTAATAATACAGTTACACACCAAAACATAAAGAAAAAGAACTACATTCTGAGTATCAGAAAGATTTATGCTTTCCCCATCCTTACAGTAGTTGAACACTGAAGAATTGCAGAGACTATACTTACACAAAGGTTCAGATTCACTTTCTTCCCATGAAACCTTCCAACAGATATGGAAGTTACTTGTCACTAAGGACAAATAAGTTATGATGATCATGATCATTTTAACAAGTGAGCATAAATTATAGAGAAAACATTATATTTCTAATCAAAAATTAATTTAAAAGGCTAAAAACTCTCTATATCATTGATCATGAAGAGGTTGTTTTCTCTTTCTTTCATATCCCAGAAATTTGTGGTTTTAAACCACTGCAACAACTTTGTGTTTAGCTTTGACTATCACTGAAAATTCTGATTCTTAAATTTCTGCAATAAATTATAAGGTTAGTTTTCTGTATGCTGGATTCTCTCGCTCACTTATATTATTGGATCCTGAAGATTCTCCTAAGGTTAGACCCATTTTGCATCTTGCTGATACCCATTCAAGAGGGTAGCAACAATCTTAAGTGCAATGTGAGGGTAGAAGATCAGGTAGATGGAGAGAAGAATTCAGAATCAGCATATCAAGGTAACATGATTTTGAAGCCTTTACTAGGGAACTCCCAAATGATTCACATACTCTTCTCAAAAGAATTAGTCTTTCTTATCTTAGGCACAATAGAAAGAAGCCAGAAATGCTATCACAATCAACAGAAAATAGAAAGTTTATAAGCAACCAAGAGACACTTACCTATTTTTCTTCTCTCCTTATATAAATCCAATTATCCTAGAAGATGAAGGAAGAAAATGTGCATGTCTCATATATAGACAATGCACCCTTCCCTCAAAGCTGAGGAAAGGAAGGAATAAAATAACAGACAACATTCCTATAAACACTGATGCTCAGTGCTGGGGAGAAAGTTTCATATTTAAATTTGCATATGAGACTAGAGTTCATAATTAGAAACAACTGAAGATTTTTTTTTACATAAGCAAAAACACTAGGGAAATTATGGTATTTCCTACACTATTCATAACATAGTCCAGCCAATAATGAAGCAAAAGAACTCAGAGCAGAGTGAGGGTGAGTGGATAAAAATAATATCTTTATTTTTGTTTTTGTATCTAACCTGAAGTTCAGACTGTTCAATAAACTGTTATAAAATATTTCCAAAAGAATAATACATGATTTTCTGTTCTAAATTTGCAAATGTTTGAAGTGATTTATGTACTTTCTTTGAAGTAGGCTTTAAAAATATTGTTTCTTCATAAATCATTTCTGAAGGTCTCACAAAGACTGTCTAGTGCAAAAAGCATTCAATTAGAAGTTGGCAAACCAGCATTCTAACCATAGCTTTGTCAGTATGAAGCTCTATGGTCTTTGACAAGATTAAACCTCCCTTAGTCTCAGTTTGCATATCTTAAAAAATAAGGGGATTGCATGTAAGGAATTTTCATTGCTAACATTTTATAATCCAACATAATTCTTTATATAATAGATAGCAAATGACATTGAAGAAATAAAAGACCAGGCAATTATAAAACTAGTAGTCTTTGATCTTAAATGTGTAGTTTTATTAATATTTTTACAAATACGGACAAGAAAATATAGTTGTCTAGGCAATTTATGGGAATTTACGTTAATCACTGTATATTTTGACTGATTAATTATGAATAAATATTGCATCTGTAGTTACTGAAATAAAAGAGATAAATATAAAATATGATTCCCTTCCATAAAAAGTAGTTAACACCACCTAAGCATAATTGAAGAATCCAAAGAATAAATTTTAGTTCAGCAAAATGACATAAACCTTATCAACAAGCAGTATGAAATTACTTCAAATTAGGTTGCATAGCAAAGAATAACTATAAGACTTTATGTATAAAATAGGATGGAGTAATCGCAAAAAGCATCGAAGAAAGTAAATATGAGGATTTGGCTAAAGACAGGTGACAATTAGATTTGGAAAGGTCAGTGAATGAATGCATTGCACAAACAAAAGCATGAATCCTGGGAACCAGATATGCACTGAATGATTTTTTTTCTTTTACAACTTTCAACTTGGGCAGTTATGGTTCCAGTTGTCATGGAAAAGTGTTTATTGGGACTTAACCATCATAAACAAAGTAATATCAAATATACTACATGAAACAACAGTTTTTCAGGGCTGAAACACAGAAGAGTCCAGGTCTGTAAACCATTTGATAAGGAATCATGTAAGCTGGTGTATGCACAGCGTAACTTTCTGGCTCAGAATCTGTTTCATACTGCAGCACAGACAAGTGGAATTCTGGCTGATTCAGCAATCTCAATGCATAAGCAACATGTTAAGAGTTTGGGAGTCTGGAGATGAATAAAATTTCAAATCAGGGGTCTGAAGAGAAAAGAGCAAACAGAAGAAGAGTACTAAAATTTTGCACAGAAGAAAAGTGCCAAAAATCCACACTTTCTAGAAGTCTCTGAAAGCTTTTGGCCAAATACATAGCTATGCATGTACAGAGTGAAACACGGTGATGCCTGGGGGAAAAGTTGCTAATGGAGGTCTCTGAGCCAAATGGACAAACTGTGGTTCACATTTTTCAGACAGTAGGTGGTATTTAGAGATACCACTAAAAGCTCAGTGAGACAATTGTGACTACAAAAAGACTATACCTTTTGAGCGAACTCATCTTGCCCCCAAATAAGAACTACATATAACGAGAACTATGCAGAAATATAAATGTATGGACTTCCCTGGTAGCACAGATGGTAAACAACCCACCTGCCAATGAGAGAGATGGAGGAGGCTTGGGTTCTATCCCTGGATCTGGAAGGTCCCCTGGAGGAGGGCGTAGCAACCCACTCCAGTATTCTTTGCCTGTAGAATTCCATGGACAGAGGAGCCTGTCATGGCAAACTAAATTACTTCAACAAAACTCTAATTTTATTAAAAAAATATATATTAAAAATCATCCCTTCAAACTTTGGTAGTGACTTAGATGCTGAGTAATCTTCCTCTGTCCTGAAATACCTTGAGGATCACATATGAACATTTGAAAATACTTTACTTTTCATTCAGATACTTTTAGTCAAAGATGAAATGTTGCTCTAAAAACATGTATTTGATCTTTTGCCTTACAACTTTTATGCTGTATGTGTTTTCCCAAATCTACCGTATTGCAGTCACAAGCTCTGTTTATTTTTCTCTCTCTTTTTACACTCCATTAGTGATTTATTGGCTTTGGCTTTGACTTTTGCTTTGGCATTACTCATTTGTTTTGCTTGGTTAAGAAATATCATACTCTGAAGGTCTAGAATTTTCAAGCTTGTTGAGGCTAAAAGGAAGGCTACTTAAGTCTTTCCCTAAAGCCAATGCTACTGTCAAGAGTTTTCCCTTTCTCTCAACTTACATCAATGTGATATCTACTTAAAAGTAAAGTAAAAATGGCTCAGTCGTGTCCGACTCTTTGTGACCCCATGGACTGTACCCCACCAAGCTCTTCTGTCCATGGACTTCTCCAGGCAAGAATCCTGAAGTGGGTTGCCATTTCATTCTCCAGGGGATCTTCCTGACTCAAGGATCAAACCCCAGTCTCCTGCATTGAGAGGCTGATTCTTTACCATCTGAAATAACAGAAAAGTCTGATATCTACTTAGTGAGGTTACTAAATGCACACGTTCATAGATAACTTCAGAGTCAATGAGACATTGACTTTTTTTTAATTGGAATATAGTTCATTTACAATGTGTTAATTTCAGGTGTAAGTAAAGTGAATCATTTAGACATATAGATGTACTCCTTTTTTTTTTTTTTAAGATTCTTTTCCCATATAGGTTATTACAGAGTATTGAGTGAAGTTCCCTTGGCTAGACAATCCCTATGAGCTTTGAGTACTGGCATCCTTCCTGTTTTGTTCATTGCTCTTTCCTCAGTAGCAAACAGAATACTTTTACTCTAGGAAGGATCAATAAATAAATTATAAAAAAGGATCTGTAGAATTATCAGTTGCATGTCTGTCTTCTCCTGACTTTTTGTCCATTTGAACCAATGCTCTTGGATGATTGAAACACACATCGCCTTAAATGTTCATATATAAGCAGAACTGTATGTGTCTTAATAGCTTTGGTAAATCCAGTTCCTCCAGTTGATGGGGGAGCCAGCTCATTAGTGTTGAAATATACTACTGAATTTCTGTTTTAAGTGTTTTCCTCCGCCCACATACAGATAACTAATATCTCTTAAGCATACATTTGCATTGGTTACATAGAAGTATTAGAATGGGCATTGTCTAGTCTAAAAGATAGATATAAATTATGTTTGGAGAAATACAGGTGAAATTTTAGTATAAATTTTAGTATTCAAGTCTTGCCCCTACCAAGTTATATTATTCCTTAGCTTTTTGCATTTTAATTCCATTAACTATCCCACCCACACACACACATACAGACAAAATTTGAAAATCAGATGTATACCTTATTGCTTACTTCACTTAAAAATCCAGCTATGTGTTGCATGTTCTCCTCACAGATAAAGCATGTTTAACAATTTATTCAGTATTGTGTTTCATGTGAAAATCCTAAGAGGCATACTGCATAGCTAACTATTTTTACAGATCATTGGTCATGTTATTTACCTCTACTTTGTAACATATCATCAAGAGAAAATATACTTAAGATTTGTTTTCCAATCCCACTTGCAACAGGAAAATAGGTATATTTGATTTAACATTTTGCAATTGTTTTAATATATTGCAACAGCATTTTGAAAGTTCTGTACATTTAGAAGTAAATTTTTACTCAATTTCCCCCATTTTTGGCATAGCCCAACATAATACTTGATTTACCAGTCTATAGCTAAATATATTTAATTCTTTTCCTTATTGTCAATGACAATAAATTTGCCCAATTTCCACATACAAGTGTCCTAGACAGTAGGTTAAATCAACACCATGATTTTACCATTTCCAGCCTTTGGATCTGTTTTCAAAATATAATTATGATTACCAGCTTTTATTTCAACACTTGGGCTTGTAAAATTGATGTGTGTGCTTCTTAACACGTAGTAGTGTTAGTAGTAGTAGTATAATTGCTCAGTCGTGTCCAACTCGTGCAACTCCATGAACTGCAGCCTGCCAGGTTCCCCTGTCCATGGAATTTCCAGGCAAAAATACTGGAGTGGGTTGCCATTCCCTTCTCCAGGGGATATTCCCAACCCAGGTATTGATCCCAGTTGTCCAGCATTGAAGGCAAGTTCTTAAATATCAAAGCTACCAAAGCTTATTAATATTTCATTAACATATCTGGTCTTATATTAAGATAACTGGTCTTATACTGGTCAATAAAACTTGAATTATTAGCAGAAATTCTTCTACCTTCCATCTATTACCAACCCTCACACCTAAGATCAGTAAGCACATTATTAATTATATATTATTATATAATTATAGAATATACATTATAAATTTGATTAATTTAACCAGACCACCTGACCTGCCTCTTGAGAAACCTGTATGCAGGTCAGGAAGCAACAGTTAGGACTGGACATGGAACAACAGACTGGTTCCAAATAGGAAAAGGAGTACATCAAAGCTGTATATTGTCACCCTGCTTATTTAAGTTATATGCAGAGTACATCATGAGAAACGCTCGGCTGTATGAAGCCCAAGCTGGAATAAAGTTTGCCAGGAGAAATATCAATAACCGCAGATATGCAGATGACACCACCCTTATGGTAAAAAGTAAAGACGAACTAAAAAGCCTCTTGATGAAAGTGAAAGAAGAGAGTGAAAAAGTTGACTTAAAGCTCAACATTCAGAAAACTAAGATCATGGCATCAGGTCCCATCACTTCATGGCAAATAGATGGGGAAACAGAGGAAACAGTGGCTGACTTTGTATTTCTGGGCTCCAAAATCACTGCGGATGGTGACTGCAGTCATGAAATTAAAAGATGCTTATTCCTTGGATGGAAAGTTATGGCAAACCTATATAGCATATTAAGAAGCAGAGACATTACTTTGCCAACAAGTGTCCATCTAGTCTAGGCTACGGTTTTACCAGTGGTCAGGTTTGGATGTGAGAGTTGGACTATAAAGAAAGCTGAGCACTGAAGAATTTATGATTTTGAACTATGGTGTTGGAGAAGACTCTTGAGAGTCCCTTGGACTGCAAGGAGATCCAACCAGTCCATCCTAAAGGAGATCAGTCCTGGGTGTTCATTGGAACAACTGATGTTGAAGCTGAAACTCCAATACTTTGGCCACCTGATGCGAAGAGCTGGCTCATTAGAAAAGACCCTGATGCTGGAAAAGATTGAGGGCAGGAGGAGAATGGGACAACAGAAAATGAGATGGTTGGATGGCATCACCGACTCGATGGACATGGGTTTGGGTGGACTCTGGGAGTTGATGATGGACAGGGAGGCCTGGTGTGCTGTACTTCATGGGGTCGCAAAGAGTCGGACACGACTGAGCGACTGAACTGAGCAGAACTGATCAATTGCTAACTGATTAATTGTTCTATACTTTAATAATGCTTTTTAAAAATTTTGAGAATAATAAATAGCATAAAAGTTAAGGTAAGTGGGCAATTTTATAGTCTTTTTAAGCTGTGCGAGTCTGCATTTTTAAATTCTCTCAATAATTCCTTTTTCTCATCTTCTCAAGTTGTGACCCATTTCACTATGTTTATGTGGATATAATTCAAGTTAAGTAAAATCCTACTTCCTTGTGATAAAGATACTCATCTATTTTTGATGTCAAAATAAACGCCACACTTCATGATAACAGTTTAACTTGAAATTGAAATATGATATAATTACCTAGAATTTCACATGGATAAACTTGAAGTATAATGCACCCTTGGGGTGGAGTATGTTTTCTGACAATATAAAATTTCAGTACCAAGAATGGATGCAAAAATGTTGTAAAATATGACTCACTTCTATATTTTATTTTTCTCCACTATAATATCTGCAATTTTATCTTACTCATCTTTGTATCGTCAAGATGTAACACAGAATCTGAACCTAAGCACAAAGGTAATAGTGTAGTGATTGCAGGGGTCTTGAAGTGATTTAATTAACGTAGGATTTAAGAAAAGTACTTAATCTTTCTTTGTGTCTCATTTATCACCTGTAAAGTGACAATAATAATAGAACCTTTATCAAATAGTTGAGAGAGAATTTAAAGAAATGACCTAAGAAAGTCATTAAGCAAAGAATTTGGCACATAAAAATTCCTTAAACTATAAACCAGCTATTCTGCACTTGATATAATACTTGGAAGTAAATGTCTCTCATTTTATTACCTCCTTACAACAAATTTATGCAAGGTAAGTAAAGTAAAATTTTCTGCAATTAAATTAAACTTATATGACATAGAGCCAGAAATTAACCAGAGAAAACTGACCCCAAAACTCCTATATTTCATTGCTGTTTAATACAACATTAAATGATCAAATAGATCCAGAGTTATAGGATTCCTTTTGATAACAAAACTAGAATTCATTTATAGCAACACCACACATTTATTTAATTCCCACTCCAAGTTAAGTGTAGGCTATAGGAGGCAAATATGATTACAAATTATTTTGGAAGCTGTAAATCCATAAAGCATACAACTGCCAAGTTTTTCTCATGCTGGGGCTCTGGTTGAGGAAAGACACGTACAAAGTCAAAGCAATATCGACATACAAGCCTCATCAATGAGCATCTACTCAGAACAGAATTAGATGATGAAGTTAGGTTATTATTTTCTATTTCAGAATCAAAGAACATGACCAGCTATAGCTGGATTATTAAGAGAATGTTTTATTCCTCCCTTATATTTCCAGAAGGGGCTACAGGGCTAGAGCATCCGCTGTGCATGGGTACTCAGTCAGTCGGTCATGTCCAACTCTTCGCAACCCCATGGTCTGTAGCTCACCAGGCTCCCCTGTCCATGACATTCTTCGGGCAAGAAAACTGGAGTAGATTGCCATTTCCTATTCCAGGGGAGCTTCCCAACCTAGCGATCAAACCCACATTTCCCGTGTCTCCTGCATTTACAGGTATATTCTTTAACACTGAGCTACCTGGGTAGCCCTAGCACACATACTGTATACAGTATTAAAAGAAGCAGGAAAAAACACTCCTAAGATACATCATCTTAAAAATGGGAGACACAACAATTAAATTGTATCTTTTTCTACCTTGGGAGGTGAAAGTGGAAGTTGCATAGTGAAAACAGAAGTGGTGTCTCTAATGACGTTCTCAAAGTGAAGGATGGTGACGCCTGAAATTTCTCCTGTGGAAATGTTATTAATCAAAGGAGAAATCAACAGTTATCACTCAACATTCTGATAAACTTTCAATTACTTGTTCAGGAAGTGCCGCTATACAGGTATCAGCTGAATGAGACTTCCTGGTAGACTGTGATGATGTAAATTGGTTTTGTAGTGTAAACCAGAAATTGAACTGAAATATTACATAAACTGGGGCAAAAGGGAAGAATATGAAAGCAGAGATACAACAAACAGATTTAGAAGGGAAAAGTGTTTAACTTAGTTTAACAGATCTTTTTAGGATGGAGGAGGTTAAAGTGTAGACAGCAGTCCTTTAGAGCCAGACCTTCTCTCTCTCTCCTTATGTATATACACATTTATATCATTTATACACATATATTATTGAAATATGTTTAAACCTACATGTTTTAATATTTAATTATTTATTTATATAAAGTTAATCTGTCAAGACTGAGAATAATAGAAGGAGAAATTGGAAGCTGCAAGATTGCTTAAGGAACTAACTACTGGAAAAATAAATGTGTCATGATACACACCTTATACACACAAGATGTGATATGGGTTTCAGATAATCTTTTATTTAGAAAATTCATAATAAAATTGCAGTATGAAAACAAAAGCTAAGACAAAATTATTTTTTGCACATCAGCTCAGTTCAGTCATTCAGTCACATCTGACTCTTTGTGACCACATGGACCATAGAACGCCAGGCTTCCCTGTCCATCACTAGCTCCCAGAGCTTGCTCAAACTCATGTCCATCGAGTCACCGATACCATCCAAGCATCTCATCCTCTGTCGTCCCTTTCTCCTCCTGCTTTCTGCATCTACTTGCAATAAAAAAATTAACATCATTTGAAAAATATATTTTAGTATGATTTAAAGTGTATGCATTTTAATACATTTTCCAATGTGCTATTAATCAAGCAAGATTTCCAGAATGTCAAGGGAATAATGGGCAATCTAAATATGTAATTTGTGACTAGTAGAAAAGTTTATTTTTGTAACCATATAATTTCTGGTCATTTTCTCTAGCACTTGTTTGATTGAGGAAACAAGACATTTGCTTCATTACTTAATGGCTTCTTTCCTTTTTCTAGTTTGCAAAAAATCCTTTTGACTAAATCATACTTTGGTACTATGATTTTTTGGGGGTCTTTTATTTAACTTTCTATGGAGTACTACCTACAAGAGTAATGAATAATCATATGGATAATAATAAAGTAATATTAGCATACACTATGTTTATAGTTCATTCTGTATGAAGCATTGTTTTAAGCACTTTATGGCACAATGTTTTTAACTAGTCACAACCAACAGATAAGACATACAGAGTGCTTTTCCAGATGTCCAACCAAGTGTGAAGACTGACTCACAAATTCACTTTATTTTGCTTTCTATGTGTCTATCACTAAGGTCAACAGCTTAAATTTGACCTTGTTGTACCAATGGTAGTCAATTTTCTTTTGATGCCAGGTCCGTGATTCTAAATCTGACTAGACTGAAAACATCTACTTAAAAGAAAAAATTTTATTTAATTTAAAAATTTGAAAAAAATGACTATTAAGTTTATATGGTAAATTTTTTTTTTTTTTTACTTTTGTATGTTAGTTCTTTATCAAGGACCAGAGTAAAATTCAGAAAAGAAATTTGATTAAAGTGTGAATAAAATACTCTTCATAACAAGCAATTATAAAATATAGTATTTACTTTTTATTTGCATTTTCTTTTTAAAATTTATTTCAAATAAGCATATCTAAATTTTATTTTAAATGAGCATATAAAGAAGAGGTGGCAAGAACACAGAAGAGCTATATAAAAAATATCTTCATGACCCAGATAACCACGATGCTGTGATCACTCACCTAGAGCCAGCCAGACATCCTGGAATGTGAAGTCAAGTGGGCCTTAGGAAGCATAACTACAAACAAAGTTAGTGGAGGTGATGGAATTCCAGTTGAGCTATTTCAAATCCTAAAAGATGATGCTGTGAAAGGGCTGCACTCAACATGTCAGCAAATTTGGAAAAACTCAGCAGCAGTCACAGAACTGGAAAATGTCAGTTTTCATTCCAATCCCAAAGAAAGGCAATGCCAAAGAATATTCAAACTACTGCACAAGTACACTTATCTCACACACTAGCAAAGTAATGCTCAAAATTCTCCAAGCCAGGAGTCAACAGTACTTGAACCATGCACTTCCAGATGTTCAAGCTGGATTTTAAAAAGCCAGAGGAACCATAGGTCAAATTGCCAATGTCCATTGGATTAATGAAAAAGCAAGAGAGTTCCAGAAAAACATCTACTTCTGCTTTATTCACTATGCCAAACCCTTTGACTGTGTGGATCACAACAAACTGCGGAGAATTCTGAAAGAGATGGGAATACCAGACTACCTGACCTGCCTCCTGAGAAATCTATATGCAGGTCAAGAAGCAATAGTTAGAACTGGACATGGAACAACAGACTGGTTCCTAATGGGGAAAGGAGTTTGTCAAGGCTGTATACTGTCACCCTGCTTGTTTAACTTATATGCAGAGTACATAATGAGAAATGCTTGGCTGGAGGTAGCACAAGCTGGACTCAAGATTGCCAGGAGAAATATCAATAACTCAGATATGCAAATGACACCACCCTTAAGCCAGAAAGTAAGAAGCCTCTTGATAATGAGCCTCTTGATAAAAGTGAAAGAGGGGAGTGAAAAAGTTTGCTTAACACTCAACATTCAGAAAACTAAGATCATGGCATCAGGTCCCATCACTTCATGGCAAATGGATGGGGAAACAATGGACAGAGTGACAAACTTTATCTTTTTAGGCTCCAAAATCACTGCAGATGGTGACTGCAGCCATGAAATTAAAAGACGCTTACTCCTTGGAAGGAAAGTTATGACCAACCTAGACAGCATATTAAAAAGCAGAGACATTACTTTGTCAACAAAGGTCTGTCTAGTCAAGGCTACGGTTTTTCCAGTAGTCATGGATGGATGTGAGAGTTGGACTATAAAGAAAGCTGAGTGCTGAAGAATTGTTGGTTTTGAACTGTGTTATTGGAGAAGACTCTTGGGAGTCCCTTGGACTGCAAGGAGATCCAATCAGTCCATCCTAAAGGAAATCAGTCCTGGATATTCATTAGAAGGACTGATGCTAACGCTGAAGCTCCAATTCTTTGGCCACCTGATGCAAAGAACTAACTCATTTGAAAAGACCCTGATGCTGGGAAAAATTGAAGGCAGGAAGACAAGGGGATAACAGAGAATGAGATATTTGGATGGCATTACTGACTCGATGGACTTGAGTTTGAGTAAGCTCTGGGAGTTGGACAGAGAAGCCTGGTATGCTGCAGTCTGTGGGGTCACAAAGAGACAAAACTGAGCGACTGAACTGAACTGAATATCTAAATTACAGAGAATATTTTAATTAACTCTCATATATCTATTGCCTGATGTAATAGTACAAAGCGTTTACTTTGTATATCCATTTAATTTTGTTAGTGGCTTTAGTTGCTGAAAACTGGGTTGCTGGTAAAGTTTCTTTTTCCCTACAACCAGCAAATGATCTGTGGGTGAATTTTACCATGCTATGAAGAATAATTTTTACAAGCATTTGACCTAAATTTTTTTGCATTCACTCATGTTATTTTTCCAGATCAATTATTTCATCAGTTTTTGAAAAATGGTGAATTTACTAATTAATTTTTCTACCTGCATCAATTAACTGATAATATTCTATAAAGAAAAGCTTAGTCTGATCATAACATATTCTTTAAAAATCTTAAGCTAAAAGTAAACAGCTGCAAATATATTTAGGTATATTTGATGGTAAGAAAAATAGCTGGACATCTAAGACTAAAAACAAAAACTTAGTATTGCTTGCCATTTCCTCAAATTAATTCCTTTAAACTATCTAAATTACTGCATGTTCTTTATATAATAGATCTTGTAGATTTATATACATTATCACAATAAAATACATACTTGACTTCATAGTCCTCACACAAATAGCCATATGTACATTCACAATGATGAGTGCTGAGACAGGATGTATTTTGAAAGAATCAAAGTAACATCATCTTAAAGGAGCATTCTTAAAATGTCATATATCCTCAAATAATTATGTCTTAAAAATCACACTGTGATTAATTATCTCCAGGGAGTATATTTATTATTTTAGAAGCATCTTCTAAAAAGAATTAGAAAGGAAAAAAACAACTTTCTGAAACCTACTTTTTATCAAAATCATTTTGACAGATTCAGGTTACCTGCAGACTCAATTCACCTGAAAGGCAATGATATAACATTATGTCAAATGCAGTATAAGCAAATAATCAGCAGTGAAGCTCAGAAGAGTAGCAGGAAAAAATAATTTTGGGTATATGATTCTGTTAAATCATATAATCCCAAACTTTTCTTAATATGCAAGAAAAATTGAGGTGACTTTGAAAGTTGGCAATATTAAAGATACCTTTGCATAGTTAATGAAATATTACAATGGTTTTCACTATAAGTTTTTAATCTTCATTAAGTTATGGCAACCAAAGATCACTAATTATCTTTGTAAGACATATAGCATGATCATATGTGCATTATATACATTTATCATGTTTGTATATTTATATACATCATTACTTGATCATTCAAATTTACCTCAAATTAAGCGTATTTTTAAAAATTGTTTTGGTCATATATTTCAATAAAAAATGAACTGTCATTTGACTTAAAAATGGAAATCTACTATTAATTAGATATCCACTATATAAAAAAAGAAAGTGCCACAGAAGCCACAAAAGTAAATTGAGCCATGGCAATAAATTGGTCAATCCATAAAGGAAAAATGACATGTCCATACATCTGAAATATAGAGAAGTATGGGTGTAATGTATATTTGCATGTGTTGGTTTAATTACTAAGTTGTGTTCGACTCTTGTGACCCCATGGACTATAGCCCGCCAGACTCCTCTGCCCATGGGATTCTCCAGGCAAGAATCCTGGAGTGGATTGCCATTTCCTTTTCCAGGGGATCTTCCTGACCCTGGAATTGAACCCAGGTCTCCTGCATTGTAGGCAGATTCTTTACCAACTGAGCTATATAACCAGGATATATAAAAAATAAACAAATCTTACTTACTGGAGCGAAGTTTCTCATTGGATGGATGGATATATTTAAATTTTATGAATACATGTATAACACAGGTTAACATATAAACACATATTTCCTTAGTCAGAGGCACATTCTAGAAGCCATGACATCCCAACAATATTCAGTTTCTAATGTCATTCTCCAGTAAAAGGGGACCAGCACCTCCAGAAAAATAGCTAGGATTCTAGGGCTGGGGCAGGGGATAACAATATAAGTCTACAGTGTAACAGTATAAGTCTAAAGTATATTTTAATGACAGAAAGCAAGAAAATAAATTTATAGATAGATAGATAGATAGATAGATAGATAGATAGATATGGACAGATAGGCAGATTCAGGTTACCTGCAGACTCAATTCATCTGAAAGGCAATGATACAACATTTATGTCAAATGTAGTATAAGCAAATAATCAACAGTGAAGCTCAGATGAGTAGCAGGAAAATAAAATTTGGGGTATATGATTTTCTTAAATCAAAAAATGCCACACTTTTCTTGATACACAAGAAAAATTATATGTAATTATATATAATTGTAAGATATATATCAAAGAAACCAGTGAAAGAGATGCAGATGGCCAAAGCTAGGCAATTTAAGCTGCAAAATACAGTGGTATTGGATTATAACCCAAAGTATACAGTAAGTAGAACTTCCCAGGTGGTGCTAGTGGTAAATAACCTGCCTGCTAATGTAGGAGACATAAGAGATCCCTTGTTAGATCCCTGGGTCAGAAAGATCCCCTTAAGGAGGGGCATGGCAACCCACTCCAGCATTTTTGGAAAATTCCATGGACATAGGAGCCTGGTAGGCTACAGTCCATGGGGTCGCACAGAGTCTGAGCAACTGAGCAACTGAACACACACAGGCAGTACTTCTTACCAAATTGTACTGTTTGGAAAGGGAGGAAAAAAGAGTACTTTTAGAAAGAAAAATCGTAATGAAGTAATTCAACTCATCAAGATTAACACCAACAATAATAGGTCATGTTGACTTGTTGTTTAGCCACCAAGTCATGTCCAACTCTTGTGACCCCATGGACTGTAGCCCGCCAGGCTGCTCTGTCCATGGGATTCTCCAGGCAAGAGTACTGCAGAGGGTTGCAATTCCCTTCTCCAGGGGATCGTCCCAACTCAAGGGTCTAAGCCAGATCTCCTGTACAGGTAGGCAGATTGTTTACCACTGAGCTACTACATATATATACATATATATATATACATATTTCCATTCTAATATGTATCCTGATATTTGTATCTCTGTCTCTATATATCTATCTAAATTGTCTTATTTATCCTATGCCTCTAGAGAACCCTGAGTGATAAGAAATGAGAGTACAAATATTGGTATTCAGTTTGCCGTGATATGTACTTTTGATGGGATATTCTAATCCTGCAATTCCTGTATCTTTGAGAACCAAGATTTGTGGTGTGGAAAAAAGGAGATATGGTTGCTATACAGAGGCATATCAGTAAAAAGCCTATAGCTCAGTGTTTTAATTGAAATCACCTGTGTGAACACAATTGAAATCACCTGTGTGAACACATTGTAGCCTGTGTTTGTATCATATATTTTCCTAGCTATAACTATTGAAATGCCTAGAAATGATGATCCACATAGTAGCAATGAACATTCCTAGAGATCAGATTGTGGTCATAGCATGCCATCTTATACATAAAAAAATATTGCTTAGAGAGAAAAGACTATTCATGTTTTGAGACCAAAAAAAAAAAAAAAAAAAACCTGTGTAAGATTAGCCTGAAGGTTCCTGTTAAATCAGATATCAGAAAGCTTTCAGAGTTTATTGGCATACTGTCAAAAAGCTAGAAAATCAGCCTGAAAAGTTTTCTGCTATCAAAGACAATATTATTTGAGCTAATTAAGAGTAGTAATTGCAATGAACTAAAGCCTATCAAATGTGTTCAAATCTATCACTTTATAAGGATATTAAAAATATTAACCTCTGTAGATAATAAGCAACAATTTAGTACCTTCAAATACAGAGAATGAAACATACAAACAAACGATATTTATACTACTTTTTCTCTGAGACATAACATTGCATAATCAAAAGATAAGTAATTATTTATAAAATTGTTCCATATATAAATAAAATATACAGCAGGATTAAAATATTACCACTTGTCAAACAAACAAATGAAAGGATCTATTAGTATGAATGGCTATTAAAGGATCGATCTATTAGTACCGATGGCTACCAATGCCACAAAAGGAAGGAATAGCAAACATCTGAGGTTCTTTATGAAAGAACATAGCATCACCCAAAATCTGGATAAACGAATAAAATTTGAGTCCTACCTAACTTCTAATCCCATATGCCAACTTTCAGGAACTGCAAAGGACAGAGGAACATGAAACATGAGTATGTAATCAACAAAACCAAGACCATGGGAAACTCCACAGGCCAAAGAGAACAAGCACATCATTAGATAAGGTGCAAGAAAGAAATCAAACAATGGAGAGAAAATCTGTATATTAAATATATCTTTAAAATAACAACTAAAAATTTTAAGGACTTCAGTCATATCTAACTCTTTGCAACCCCATGGACTGTAGCCCGCCAGGCTCTTTTGTCCATGGAATTTTCCAGGCAAGAATATTGGAGAGGGTTGCCATGCCCTCCTTCAGGGGATCTTCCTGACCCAGAGATTGAACAGGCATCTCCTGTATCTCCTGCATTGATGAGCAGATTCTTTACCACTAGTACCACATGCAAAGCCATGAATATACCTTAAAAATAACAACTAAAATTTTAGGGTGTAGGTTTACACATTTAGAGAGTAAAACTATAAAGAAACATAAGCAGTGATGAATAAAAGGACAGAATAGTGACTACTTATGTAGGAAGGGGAGGACTTGATATTGGGACAAGGCACAGGGAGGCCTTACATGAGTGCTTGGCAAAGATTTATTTCTTGAACTGATATCAGTTGGAGTAATATTCATGTCATAAAAATTCATTCAACTATATTTTATTGTGTATGCTTTTTATGTATGTGTTTTGTCAATAATAAATGGTTAATATCAAAGAATATATTACCCAGTAGGTACTTTATATACAATTATCTCTTCCATGTATTCAAAATTGGCTTATCCAAGGGTAATATTTTATACCTCAACAAGTTCAAAGAGAGATATTTTATATCCCTCAAATTATTTGAGTTCTATTAGGGGATTTTCCATTAAACAGTTTAAAATCTTCATGTGCATTTATGAAATTTTAAAGAGTAATTTTTATTCTTAACTAATAATTTAACTCTTTTCCATAATTTAGCATCATTTCTAAGTGTATTTTCCATGCATTGACTCAGTATTATTCACCATAAATACCATTTCTAAACCTAATACTTTGGCATGGGACTACCTAACATCCTTAATTACTTTTTGGAAAAGTCTCCTGTCAGTCCCCTCTCCGAGTCCAGAAGAACAATGCAGGTCTCTGTCCCTGGCACCAGGCTTGGGACATGTGATCCACATGTAGCCAAGCCAAGAACCAAATCCTCTTATCCACAGGGTTTTTATTAGTGAAACACCAGATGATACAGTCCTGGTAAATCTGTATAGAACTAGCTCCTGGCCACAGTGGTTATTTCAGGAGAAGACATATTATTCACCCTGTAAACAAAGTAAAGCATGAAAATGTATGATAATATACTAAAATAGAAGTCCTCTTGTTTTATTGTTTTGCCAGCTTATTTATAGAAAGAATTAGGTCTGAGGGCAGTAATTCTGCTTTCATTAGATGTGGGAGAAAACCAATAAGAACAGAAGTATACGATAAAGAGAAAGGACTATTTCTGGTGACACTGTTTGACACAGATTAAGACAGAACTGCTGACACTACAATTGTTGGCATTTCATTTAAATAATATGATAATTGCCTTTTTTGCTTAAATCAATTTGAGTTGGATTTTGTGACAATTGCACTATTATATTTGCTATGTTTCATTCAAATAATGGCATGTCCAAATAGCATAATTGTTTGTTATGACAGCTAGGCTTGAATGTGTTTGAACATATCAAGAACAATTGATAAAAATGTTTGCATAAAATATTTTGTCAAACATTGGGGTAGATAAACTTTGACAAGATTATTGTCACATTTTTCCATCCTATGTCTTTGTTCATTTATTCAAAAGGCTTATAATCTCTACAGTATGAAGCACACAGCTCCAGATAAGGGGTGTGTGTCCTGTGTGGGATTCGTCTCAAGGGATATAACCTCAAGAGATATAAAGTTGAAGAAGATAAGATTCCTGCTTTTAAGAATCTTATGAATACACACGTGCACACATATAACCTATGAAAACATGAGTTTGAAATTGTTATTTGTCTACCTCTTTTATTCAGCTATCTCACCTCTTTGCCTTCTTCTACTACCTTAAATACACCCTAAAACCCAATCTTATGTATCATGTGGGTTTGACACAATATGTCTTTGGGAGCTTTCCCCATGGCTCAGCCATAAAGAATTGCCTGCAGTGCAGAATATGCAGGAGATGTGGGTTAAATCCCTGGGTTGGGAAGATCCCCTGAAGGAGAAAATGGCAACTTGTTCCGTATTCTTGCCTGGGACCCATGGACAGAGGAGCTTGGCAGGTTACAGTCCTTAGGGTCACAGAGTCCAACATGACTGAATGAACATACACACAAGCATGTATCTTTGGTTGGGTTCCCTGGAGGCAGAGGCTGAGATAGAAACTATTGTTCAAATGATTTAGAGGGATACTCTCAGAAGAAGGGGAGTGAATAAAACTGGATAGATCTGGGAGAGAAAAACTAAGCAAAAATGAGTTCTTAGTTGGCAACTGGTTAGCTTGAACCATGAGGGTTTTAGGGAGCACAATTCCTACCAGAGACTCAGCTCTCTGTAAACAAGAGAGAAGAAATGTGTACCCTGAGTCACTCAGCCATTGGCCGAGGAGGTCCACCTCAAGTAGCAGAGATGAATGCAGCTTCTGGAACACTCAGGAAGGCACAGGCCCAATGTCCTGGACAAAAGATCAGCTGTGACTGACTATCAGCCAACACTTACAGCTATTAGGGATGAATATGGTGGCCAAAGTGGATCTGGCAAGGTACCACCAAGAGTCCACCCTTCCATGTCCATCCAGGTAAACATGATGTGCTGTTTCTCCCCACCTAGGCTGCCCATCAAGGGCTTCCCTGGTGGCTCAGAGGTAAAGAATTCACAGGAGATGCAGGTTCGATCCCTGGGTTGGGAAGATCTCCCGGAGCAGGAAGTGGCAACCCACTCCAGTATTCTTGCCTGGGAAATCCCATGTACATAGGAATCTTCTAGGCTACAGTCAGTGGGGTGGCAAAGAGTCAGAAGGGACTTAGCATCTAAATAACAAAGGCTGCCCATCAAAGCCTGCTGGGCCTTAGAAAGGTGAGCACCATTCATTTGTTGCTTATGCAGCACTTTATGATTCAATGATCATTTCTTACAGTATAATATAACAACCTGCTTACAACTGTGCCTGAGTATTCATTAAAGGTAGTAATTAAGTCTAATTAATCTTTATTTCCCCAATGCCCAATGCAGTGATGAGACCTCATGTTATTACTGATTGCATATATGCTAATTTTTAATTGTTTGAGGGAACTAACAAAATGATAAAGGCAAAACTGAAATTTTGAATACATAGACTACTTGGTATATTAATAGAATGCTTTAGAGCTGAGTCTCTCAAAGTAAACCATTGAGCAGACAGATGACCTGGAAGTTCTTTTAACTCTCCAAGTCTTTGTTTCTTAATGTAAAAAACAGGGATGATAAATATTGCTACAGGCTTGTTACTGGAACAATGAAGTTTATAGGTATCAAGGGCTTCTCACAATAAGTAATAAATAGTAAGTGTTGAATGCATACTAAGTATGCTTTAGCTTATATTAACTGATGATCTTACTGAAAGCTATAATGATTGTCAGGTGGTGCTAGTGGTAAAGAACGCATCTGCCATTGCAGGAGATGTAAGAGACATAAGTTTGATCCTTGGGTCAGGAAGATCCCCTGGAGGAGGAAGTAGCAACCCTCTCCAGTATTCTTGCCTGGAGAATCCCATGGACAGAGGAGCCTGGTGGGCTACAGTCCATGGAGTCGCAAAGAGTTGAATAGGACAGAGGTGATTAGCATGCATGCATAATGATTGCAAAAAAAATTTTGAATTTCAAAATTTCATGCTGAAATTTAATGGTTTAAGTATTTTTAAAGAGTCAACAGAGAGTAAAGAATATTAGACCTGAATTATATACTTTCTATATACTGTGCTTTATAAGCTATTCAAATTTGTGGCACATGACAATATTTATCATAGATATTGCTGCTTTTGCTGTAGCTCCGGGTATCATTTATCTTCTTATTGCTGAGGCTAGAATTCATCCTCACTAAGGTGAGTTTAACATATTAACATCATTCTGTTGTTGGTCCCCAAAGGACAATTCCATATTTTAATATCAAAGAGCTCTATTAGTATATCTAAGGAGTGACAGAAAACATGAAAAAGGAAGTATGTTGCATAACAAAGACATATCTCCTTCAGCTTTCTCAATTAATTCAGTTTTTAATCAATTATCCCAAAAGATTGTCCTCATTATATAATGATTCACCCTGCCAGGCCATCAGATTGCTCCTAAAATAATTTTTTGAAGTTGTTATTAGCTAAAATGTGGCTTCAAGAAAGAAAGTTCACCATGCTAAATTATACCAAGACATAGATTATAACACATTGATTACAACAATAAATTCTCTTTCTTCTGAAATCTTTACTAAGGAACATCATTAGAAATTTAAACATCTAATTATAGATGAAAGGATTCTATTAGACTTTGTCTTTTATACCCTTTTTCATATACCCTATTCTTTCTGTGTGCATATGTGCATGCTAAGTCATTTCAGTCCTGTCTGACTCTGTGTCACCCTATGGACTGTAGCCTGCCAGACTCACCTGTCTACGGGATTCTCCAGGCAAGAATACTAGAGTGGGTTGCCATGACCTCCTCCAGGGGATTTTGCCAGCCCAAGGGTTGAACCCAGGTCTCCTAGGTCTCCTGCATTGGCAGGCAGGTTTTTGACCACTAGTACCATTTGGGAAGCCCATTCTTCCTATATAGCTTATTATTAATCAAAATTTGGGGAGTAAAGGCTTACTTGATATGTGCAAATCAGAGAATGTTAAGAACTCCCTAGTTTTCCATTTTCAGTAAAAACTGTAAGTGAGTTAGAGTAAAATGTGTTGGATTAAATCATAACATGTTTTCATGTAAATAAAAATGAAAAACATAGACAAATCATTCACATTTTTTTTTGTTACTTAATCTACCTATGAAGTCTGTTCAGATTTTCACAGTCCCTTGTCTAATGCCTTTCTTCATCATGTCAGTCTTTGTTTTGGCCTTTTGTAAACTCTAAATTTCATTTTTCATAGCAATGTTTTTTCATTCATTTATTCATTGTCTGGTGACAAATACCTACTAAATATGTATTATTTGTCTGACACTATATTAAATGCTGAGGGAAAAGTTACATAACTCTAAATATTTGCAACAAAAATTGAGGAATATCAGACCATTAATTAATAACTTTTATAAGTTAAAAACTAATAGAGATGATTCAGGATAATTAACTGATGAGTCCCATTACATGATCATTCATATATGCTGACCATATGTGCTGGAGTATTCATAGTGAAAATTGCTTAGAGAAGGTGAAGCCAATGATGCCAGACCCTTTTCAATCCTGTCTTCAGAATGCAACAAGGAGCAGAGTGAATGTTGTAGAATAGTTTATCAGAGCTGATTTCCATGTTTTCTGTCACCTATATGATTCAATTAAATAAACATGCTAAAATAACAGGCATTGAATGATTTTTTGAAAGACTCAGTGTTTATAAATGGGCACACTTTAAAACACTGAATTTCCTAATTTTGGCCTCTTTTCCAATTTTCAGAATTTATATTGAATGTCTAGCTTTTCAAGTTGTTTCTGAGCACTTTTTCTTCCCCAGGCTCTGTTCTGGGCAGTATTTTCCAGATACACTGTGATGAAGATCTACAAAGTTTCTGCTATAAAGATGTCTGTATATGTGTCAGTCCCTCAGTCCTGTCCAACTCTTTGCGACACCATGGACTGTAGCCCACCAGATTCCTCTGTCTGTGGAGTTCTCCAGACAAGAATACTGGAATGGGTAGTTACTTTTGTATTAATTGGGAAGACAAAATAGATTTAAAAGTGGAACAATATCAGGTCATAATAAGCACTGTCGAGGACAATGTAGGGCAAACCATCAAGTGTATTTCAGGAAGGGGGATACTGAGCAGGCGTGGCCTTCAGTTCAGTTCAGTTCAGTTCAGTCGCTCAGTCGTGTCTCTTTGTGACCCCATGGGCTGCAGCACACCAGGCCTCCCCGTCCATCACCAACTCCCGGAGCTTACCCAAACTCATGTCCATTGAGTCGGTGATGTAGGAAGAGGGATACCGAGCAGGGGTGACCTTGGTGAGGAGCTAATATTTGATCAAAGACCTAAGTGAAATGAGGGGAGCGTTGCTTACTGGGAACATAGTGTGTATAAAGTTAAGATGGAAATATTCTTGGAATACAAGAGATGCAGGGAAAATGTCCCATATGTGAGAGAAGGGAAACTTAGGGAGAGCAGGAGAAGGACTCTAAGTTCTCCTCTTGGCTGTTTTGGATCTGCATTTATTCACTTTTTATAAAGTTGGCAAGCTCCAGACATACTCTGATATTCTTTCCCTTTCCTTACCATCCCCAGCATTTATTTCCTTGAACTTCAACCCTGCTCCCGAGTAGTCCTAAAACTGTTTCATATAAATTAGGGGCTTCTTTTTCACTGGTCTAGTTAGCCCTAAGGTCCAGTCAGAGAAATGTGGACTCTAAAGTTATTCCTGGACCCATAAACCTCTCTTTCTTAGAGATTAGAATTTAGTAGTACCTAAGAAGATCATTCTAACCAACATAAAGTTACATAAACCAATTCACTTTAAAATGAAATCCACTGCCAATCTGATAGAGTAAGATAATAAGGTTTTCACTTTTCTTTTGTAAGAGGAGGACTTTATTAAATGTTCTTTAGGGAAATTCTCTAAACTGATGCTGCCCTTCATTTTCATCCTGTAAGTCAGATGTTCATAACGGAACTTTAAATGATATTCTATATGATGCAGAATAGTATTTCTATCCCTTTGGACCACTTCCATATTTTTAGACAGTTGTTAGTTAATTATTGAAAATAGTTTCTTTATCCTGAATACTCACAAATAAAGAAATATGTGTGGATCCTATTATTCAGCCTTTGTTCATGAATAAGCCAGCTATGACCAAGATACTGAAACCATAAGAGTAAATATAAATAGAAAAAAAGAAAATATTCTCCCACTAGGAAATAAAGGAGATCCCCACCTCCAGTCACCCTGCCTTTCTTTTCTTAAAAGCATTTACTTAAGAACATTTGCAAATGTAAGTTCTTTCTCTGTGAAATGTAGGTAAATGTTTTTTTTAATTACATAAAGCTCTAATCAGTTTTAAGACCTAGGATTGTCTTTCTAAAGGATCTGGGAACCAGTTCTCTCAAACTCAGTCATTAAAACTTTGCTAACAGGGAAGGAATGGAGATGCAGATATAGAGAACTGACTTGTGGACACAGCACGGGATGGAAAAGAGTGGGACAAACAGAGAAAGTAGTATCAACATATATACACTTCCCTGTGTAAAACAGATAGCTGGGGAGAAGTTGCTATAAAACACAGGGAGCCCAGCCTGGAGCTTTCTGATGACCTAGAGGGGTGGATTGGGGGAAGAGAAGGGAGGTTCCAAAGATGATATAACTATAGTTACAGCTGATTTGTATTGTTGGGCAGCAGAAACAAACACAATATTTTAAAGCAATTCTCTTCCAATTAAAAAATAAATTTAAAAAAAGAATCACAAATTGCAAAAGAAAAAAAACAAACAAACTCAGAAAAGCACCCCAATCTCCTAGTTTCTGTGGGAAGGCAGAAAACTAGCTTTCAGCAGGCAACTAACTCCAAATGGCAAACTTACCTTTTGTTGTAAAGGTAAGAGCGGTTTTTCTTTCTCCAGATAAAGCCACTTAGTTAACAGAGATATCACCCCCTATTACCAGGTAAAGTTAAGATGGACTGTGTGTGCCCAGTGGTGATGTCAAGTCCTCTTACTTGAGGACAGGCTATTGTTTATCTTGAGAACATGTATAATGGGTGGTATCTGCTGGGGCATATAAAGAAGTGAGATCTCTTTAAGTCTCTGCAATCTTAGTGAATTGCTTGGGATATACCCCACATTCTGGTCTAATACTTATTTAATAATAAAACTGCTTTCTTTCTCTTCTAAGCTGGTAGTGAGGTTTTCTTGGCTGAAGAAGATTTGGGCTTTAATTTATTTCTCCAGCAATGCTGAGCCAGGTCTGAGATTGGGGAGTGAGGTGGTATGTGATTGCGAGTGATAAAATGGGAGCTGACAGACATTCAAAGAAAAAAAAAGAAATCATCAATTTGAGGAAAGGTATTATAAGGGTGTGAACCTAAAGGTGCAGATACCAGGAACTGAGAAATGAATCTGAGATATAACAATGACTCCCCAATTGTGATTTGAAGACTGAACATAGATTTCCTAAGATACTATGGCATAGGGGTGGGGGTGATGACTTGAGTCGTGAGAAAGAGTGATAATAATGTTCTGACATGATTGAGGCTTTGCTGGAATCTTGTACTTAAGAAGTACATTTTAAAAAGCAAAAAAAGCCAAATTCTTTTTTTTACCCCCCCTGGCATAAAAACCTTTATGCAGTTCACTTTTGAGGAGAATTCATCAAAATGCCAAGATAGTTTTCCAAATACCACTTGATAAACCCAGCGGGTAAAACTGAATAAATAATTTTGAATTAGTAATTTTATTTTGTTCTTTAAAATTAGCAAAAAAGAAAAGATAGATTCAAACAGTGAAAATAGACTCAGGGAAGGGGATGGTGGAAATAGAATATATTTGTCCTCATTCTCCCCAAATTGATGCTAATGAAGAGAAGGCAAACAATTATGTGAGCACTCTGAACATGTAATTAGTACTTTTTTTGCCATGTCTCCTCTCTAAAGCAACTCACAACTTAAGTTGCTTTAATTAATCACCTGAGGGGACTCTCACTAATGTACAAATCAGCACATAATTTTTATTGGGGGTGGGGGGAGGGAAGTGATTATTACCTGACTTTATATCACAAGAACAAACTTGGGTTCCAGTTTTATAGAGATGGGATTCTAAGTTCTAAAGGAATATACTCAAACCATAATACCTCAATTGGCTGGCTGTCTTTACTGGCAGGAGGACTACAGAGTTTAGCCAAAGTCTGGGAAAATCAGCAAAGACAGAGTGAACATACAGGTCAAAGAATAAATAGGATTTGTGGTCTAACTGTGTGGGGAATGTGTGCTCTATTCTGGTTGATGCACCCTATGTGTGACAGGGTACAGATTCCCAGGTGCATGCTTGTGTATACATGTGTGCGTGGGCATGTGTGTGTGTGTGTGTGTGTGTAATTTCTCAGCCAGTAAGCAATTAAGCTCTTCATATGAGCTCAGTCACTTCAGTTGTATCCAACTGTTTGCCACTCTGCAGGCTGTAGCTCACCAGGCTTCTCTGTCTGGGACTCTCCAGGCAAGAATATTGGAGTGGGTTGCCATGCCCTCCCCCAGGGGATCTTCCCAACCCAGGAATCAAACTCTTATCTCCTGTGTCTCCTGCACTGCAGACAGATTCTTTACTGCTGAACCACTAGGGAAGCTCAAGCAGTTAAGCTATAATTGTCCTTTTTTATAATAGTGCTGGGGGACTGGGATTTCTTGAGATTTATAATCAAATATGTGACAGGAGATGCAATTTGAACAGAAAAAGTGAATTTCATTTGTGTCTATGTGTGTGTGTGTACATATGTATATAGTATTTATTTTCTTAAAAATTGAATAATTCAAAATTGTATTTAATTCAAGCTCATTACAATTATTTATATGTCTGTCTTGCATGCTAAAGAAACAATTTAAATTTCCATTCTTATTCCTAACATCTCATGGAATTAAAAAAAAAATTCAGATTGTCCTAAATGACTTTGATTTTCTCATAATGTGAATATCTTATATGTATGTTCAATTATATTATTTTGCATAAATATGACATAATTAAACTTTATTGCTTGTAATTTACACCATGGTTAATCATAGCTGAAAGGCCATGCTTGCATTCTACAGAGTGATTTAAAATAAAATGCCTTTCCAAATGAATAAATGTTCAGTATTAATAACTGCACTTGGAAGTGCTGCTATCCAAAATCACTTGTATGATTATTTTAGAAATAGTCAATATCAGTAAGTGGCATTTTAACAGATAAACTACTTTCTATAATAGCAAACCATTTACTTAGTGAAAAGCAAAAGATTTGGAAAAGTAACTTCCTGCGAATAAATGCAACTTTCGTATGTAAATTTTATTACTGGAAAAAAATCTTTACCAAGTTTTTATTTTTAAATATTTGATACCTGCAGTTTATATTTGTGAAGAAGGAATTCATAGGGCCTGGACTCCATCTCAGGCCTGTCTGTGCTGATCGTGCTCGGCCACCGGGAACCTTGAAGATAGTATCCAGGTTACTCATCACCTAAGAGAAAACAGACACTAATCACCCCTGCCTCCAGACAGTATCTATCTGAATGTAACCACAGGCTTAGCGGTTATTAACTGGTTGGAATGTAACCGCGGGCTTATTGATTATTAACTGTTGGAACACATAACACGTGAATGATGGGGTTATTGTGATTGTATTTACCCTTCCTTTGTAAGCCTCAAGGGATTTGGGGTGGTGGGTTTGGACATGTACACATGGGGTATAAAAGATTTTCACAAATGTTGGCCAGGGTCCTTGGCTAAGAGGAGACTCTGCCTTGGGCCCGCCGGTGTAATAAACTGCTCTCCACTATCTGCATTGTCCTTCTGAGTGAGTTTGTTTCCCAGAAAGCGTGACTATAACATTGGAATATTTTTAAGACATGAAATTATTAGCAAACAGCTGTACATCTGAAACACTTAAATTCTGTAAATAATGTAGATGATCACATTTCAGTAAATTTATACTAAAGCATAAATTTGTAATTTATCTATCCATCATGAAAAAGATACCATAAAAAGGAAAACAATGCTAGTTGTGAAATATATTTTTCAGTTATTCTGGACTATGTCAGAAAATGTGTAGCATACTTGATTTTGAAGGTATCATAACACTCAATAAAACACAAACTTACTTTCTTTAGGCAAGTAATAAACGCAGCTGTGATTGAGGAAAGGCGAACCATGATGGGTGGCCAGGTGCAACTTTGCGTCCCTTCGCTGCACCGCCCCAGCTTGAGGAAGTCAGCAGTAGCATTATCCCACTCGTCTAACCAAAGGTAAGGAGGGTAAAGTTAGAAAACCAGAAGTCACCCTAATTACTAAACAAAGACAACTTAATACAGTATTAGTAATTGGTTAAACATATCAGAGAACTAAAAGGAAATAAAAGGAGCTCCGAAGCAGCGGCACCAGCGGACACCAAGGTGGTGTGCTGTCATCGCCAGCTCTAGAGCCCTGGAGGCGGGCCCTGTGACGGAGCCTGTGGGATAGAGACCGCTGATGTGAGGACGCTGGCTGGTGCTGGAACCTCTGAAGAGATGTGAGGAGAACGGTTCTAGCAGGGCAGCAAGAAGCTGGAGCCAGGATCCAAAGGCCACTTCAAGGTGAAAGTTCATTGCTATGGCAACAGCACCTGAGACTCAAAACCAAACAAGGGCGCCTCCCTTAAACCCTCCTCCTCCCTTTCCAGCCTTTTTGTATTGCTGGAACGTAGGCCCCAGACAGACAGCCAGCAGACAAAGGATACTTCAGCCTGTAGGCCTCCAGTTCAGCATCACAAAGGAGTGTTTAAAAGGGTGGATTTGAAGGAAGGAGGAAGTAGCTTAATTATCTGCACTTGTACCTGACCTGAGAATCAATCACCTGAGGGAATTAAACGCTACAGTGTCCGTGTTAAAATTTTTTGGAAGTGGAATAGATTTTAAAACAGGATCCCCTGGAGCTACTCACTGCTTTGGGCTCTGGCAGGGTTCAAGGCTAAACTGGAATATCCCTACCGCGATGAATGAGAGGCAGTGACCTACCAAGGCAAGCCTAGAGCCCTGAGTGCGTCCACCGTGACGCGGCGTTAGCCCTGCTGGGAGCCAAGGTCGGCACAGGCTGCCAGCCCACAGGACTTGGGGCTAAAGTCACCCAGCACCCCGAGTGAGCTTGGAAGTGGCTTAAGCCCTCGACCCCGCACAAAAGAACCTGCAGCCCCCTGGAGAGTTTAATTTCAGTCTTGTAAAAACCGGAGCCGAAAAAGGAGGTGAACCACTTTATGTTCCAGACTTCTGACACACAAAAAAATGCTGAGATGATGAATGAATGCTGTTTTCAGTCACTGAATCGGAAGTGATTTGTTAGTGCAGCAATAGAAACCTAACCTAGAGGGCCACCAGGGTGTGTGTTTGCTTAAATCTTCATCCCTTGGTTTTTCATTGTCCGGGAAGTTTGTAATTTCCTCGGTTCTGTCTCCCCGAGGCAAAAATGTGAAGCGACTGACAGACCGGGTTATAGCTCAGTTTATTGGCTAGCAAAGGGAAATACATCCTCGAGGCGTTCAGGAAGGCCGACCCAAAAGACGAGAAGCCCCCTGCGGCCCCCAGCCCCACCTCGCAATGTTTTGGCTCTTCTATTTTTATGTTTTCTTCCCCCACTGGGTCTGCCCTATGTAAATTGTGCTAGCGAAGGGCTGTTTGTTTTCTTAGAGATACTCACTCTGGTCCTTGGACCTTCCTTTGTTCTATTTTCTCGGGCTTTTCGCTTCTTTGTCTTTTATTCACCGCCATTTTGGACTCCTTTTTCCTGTTCTACCTACCTACCATCATCACTGTGGGAAGGTTCAAAATTTCAAAAGAGAATCGTCTTCTATAGTTAAGTGCAGTGAAAAGTGACGGTGTTAGTCACTGTTAGGTAGTTAGAATAGGAAAAAGGAGTCCAAAATAGTGGTGGCTAAAAGACAAAGAGGAAAAAGGCTTGGCAGGGGTTGTACTCCAAAATAGACAGGCGACAGATCTCCTGATCTCTGAACAAGAAGGGACTTGAGCCATCTTGAATGAGACATATTCTTTCTGGGTAAATACCTCCAGTTAAGTAAAGAAGGTCTCATAGTCCTTAAGAAAAACAATCAGATACTACAGAATCTCAAAGAACAAGCTGGAGAGTTCTCAGGGTGGCTATAATCTCTCTTTAGGGGATCCTTCTCCTGGCGAGGGGGACTTCGGAGTTGGCTAAAACCTGTATTAATCCCTGTTATCGTCATATTGATGCTGCTTATGATTGTTCCATGTATTATCAATTGTCTAACCTGTTTTGTCTCTGCCCAGGTCAATAGGCTACAATATGCAGTGCCAGTTCAGCAAGAATATATAAAACTACACCCAACCATGGAAAATATCACTCCCCTTAGATGGACACCGCTATAAGGACTCTGAGGCTTGAGACTAGCAAGAAGGGGAGGCCCAATGCCCCTCGCCATGCCAGTTCAGCAAGAAGTAGCCAGAGAGACCTCAATGCCCCTACTCCCAAAGAATTGGGCCTCCCATCTCTTGAGGGGAGAATGTTAGGTAGCTAGAATAGGAAAAAGGAGCCCAAAATAGCGGTGGCTAAAAGACAAAGAAAGGAAAAAGCCCAAGAAAAGAGAACAAAGGAATATCTGAGGGAAGGATGAGAGCCTCAGGTGAAGCAAACAGCCCTCCTGGCTAGCCCAATTTACATAGGGCAGGCTTGGGGGAGTATAAAAAGAGGAGCCAAAATTGAGCCACTCTCTTCTTTTGGGTCAGCCTGCCATTACACCTCAAGGATGTATTTTCCTTTGCTTGCCAAATAAAACTGAGCTGTAACTGAGCTGTAACACTGGTCCATCACTTCAAATTTTTGCTGCAGCAAGACAGAACTGAGGAAACTACACAGTCCCCTGACCGTCACTTGGTCATGTCTGACTCTTCATGGCCCCATGGACTGTGGCCCACCAGGCTCCTCTGTCCATGGAATTCTCCAGGCAAGAATATTGGAGTGGGTTCCCTTCTCCAGGGGATCTTCCTGACACAGGGATTGAGGCCTCAAACTGGGGTCTCCTGCATTGCAGGCATATTCTTTACCATCTGAGCCACTAGGGAAGACCTAAGAGTGCAGTGGATACCCTCTAACTGTAACCCAGAATGTCCCCTTAGAAGGAAAAGGCTTCACAGGTTCCCCTGAGCCTCTGTTCTGCATGCAAATTATTCTCCTACTCAGCAGTGAGTCCATTCTAGTAAAATGAAGACTGAGGGGAAAGTCTGTGGCCTGTTACCCTGAATGAAAGTGCTGATTGTATTCCCCAATTTTTTATATACCCTAGGAAAACAAAAACAGAAACAAAAACAAACAAAAACAAAAAAAGAGGTTTCTAGTTTGCCAAGCAATGCTGCGCTTGCTTGGAATGAAGCTCAAATATCTATTATTCCTTGTATCCTGGGTTAAAGTAATACTTTGATAAACAAATATCCCTTTCAGCATTCCCATTATTTCAAGGGACATTACTTTTGGCCTAAAAAAAGTGGTTGCAGTTATTCTGGGGATCCTGGATTCTTTGATTGGGTTGTGATTGATGGTCACTTGATAAATATTATTTGATATGAACATATGGGATGTGTAAGCCCAGTGCAAACATGCAGACTGGTAGTTGGACACACTCCATGAACTCCTGCTGGCAAGTTCCATATCCACATTTGTCTTGTATTGCCAGGTACCCTCTATACTTGTAAAGCTTGTCAAAATTATAGTTGAACTAAGAGAAGAAAAAGTACTTGGTATTTTAACAAAAGACTTCATAGAGGCAAGGTCCTGTGCAAAACTATTCCATTAACAGTGGATATCACTGATGCTTACCCTCTCTTCTGTGGAAAATCAGAGTTGAAACAGGAACACAGATACTACCGCACAGATGAGGGCTAATACCAAAACTGTCACTGAACAGACTGCTGCAATTATGGTACCTGGTATGAATCCTTGGACAACATCAACATTTTCTGTTTTGTGTTCTTCCTAAAAACGATCAAGATTAACTGGATTCCATGTGACAAGGCCTGTAATATCCCTTTGCACTCCTTTCACAAAGCTATTTGAATTATTCCACAGTATTTCATCTGTAGGTCAGACATGTTTTAACACAATATGAGCTATTGGTAGGTGTTTAAATGTTCATTTGTGTTGAAGGCATTCCGATGCTGACTTCCAAGGAGGAAATTGCTCACACTGCAGTGATTTAAAATATGCCTTAAATGAAGAGGAAATTTAAACCCTGATGCACCATTTTCCTCCACATTTCCAATGGAAATGTCACATTCCAGAAGGGCCAACCCAGGTTCCTAAGGCCTTGGTCAATTTCAAGAAGAGGTGGCCACACACTCATGAGTTACAGAAAAACCATTCCACACACTTATTACCTAACCTACCAATACAAAAGGACTTTGACAGTTAAACTTGCTACCTAGTAATATAGCATGATTCACTGATAAAACCAATGGCCAATATGGGTTATCTAGTGAAATGCCACAGCTTGAGTGTAAAACATGCCATCTTGGGGTCTGTTGAAACATGTCCTCATGTAGACACCTGAATCATCACTAACAATGGATGTAGCTTTCTGTTGAGAGCTTTGTGACACAAAAACAGTGGTAATTAATTAAATTAAATATATAGTGGTATGATACTTCCCAGGTGGCACAATGGTAAAAAACCCACCTGCCAATGCAGGAGACATGGGTTTGATCCCTGAGTTGGAAAGATCCCCCAGAGAAGGAAATGACAACCCACTCCAGGACTCATGCCTAGAAGCCTGGCAGGCTGTCGTCCCTGGGGTCATAAGAGTCAGACATAACCTAATGACTAAACAATAGCAAGATAGAAAACTGTCATTACTATCAACCAGGAGATGGACAATTGTTGACATTTTAATAGCCTTGATTTAAGAATGTTCAATTAAAAAAAAAAAAAAAAGAATGTTTAAATCATGCCACCTATAAGTGTGTGTTAGAAAGGAAGAAGGATCCTTTCAGCATCATTTCCTAGGAATTCCCCACTAATTGTTTGAAATAGTTACATTAAATGAAACATTTGACATAGGTGTTCTAAAGGATTTTCACAGGTTTCCTTAGAAAATGAACAAAGGCAAACCCAATATTTCTCTTTTGTTTTTTCTTAATTTTGTGCTAAATAATATATTAAAGATAAGTGGTCATACAGTTTATCATTCATTCCAGGCCAAGTTTGAGAGCAAAAATGAAGATTATTAAAAGTGAGGGTTATTAAAATTATGCCAAGGTGCAACTTGGTTGGTTGATATTTGGTTATCTTAATTACATAAAAATAACATAATACTAAATGATATCACTTGTTCTATCACTATTTGATTTTCAGTATATATAATGCATCTTCAAAAAAAAAAAAAAAACAAGTTTCTTAACAATGACTGCGTATTTGGACAATTTGGATTGCCAAGATTTCTAACATACTGTAATCTTAATTCAAAATTCCCTGCTTTCTAATATATGCTTTATTTAAAATATTTCTGAGGAGCTTGTGTCACTTTTAATATTGGATGCCATTATATTCAGACTCTGAAATTATTTTTATTAATAAGTAAATTGAATAGTAGTGGCTCCATACCACTTTGACATATATTAAATAATATGTGAAGTTATTGATTTTATCAAGAAATTGGAAAAGGTTGCATCAATGTGGCAGTATATACTGTGACATTTTGAATCTCTAATGGTCATCAGTTTTTATTCATATTACTGAGCAAAGATTCTAAAAATGTCTTAGGTATTAGGTTTAGAATACAACACATAATTTTTTCTCAGTGATTTTGTGACACCTCTAACCTGCACATGTACACTTTGCTCAACTTTGTATCAAGATACATAGCATTTCTTAGTCTAAAAAAGTACAAGTATTTTACTTGAAAGAAACATACTTTGAAAACTCTAAGTCACATAGAAAATAGATGTTATTAATTGAGTCTCTGCCACAGCCCTGCCTCTGTCAATTTTTCTTTTCTCTCAATTTTTGTGTTTTGGATAAAATTATAATCAGATTTCAGTGAAGATTTTTTTAAATTGTGATTTAAAAGTTATAACAGTAAAAGTTTTCATCAACCTAAAGCTTTTTTTCTTCAAAATATATTCAGCTGTTACATAATAGGCTGGATTTTTGAACAAATGTAAATTTTAAAAAATATAGTGACTACTTTTTTAATTGAAACATATTTGTTCATATTTAAGACATGTAGACCTTGAACTTTCTAAGACCCAGAGTTATGCTTTAGAAATTTTGTGTCCAATAAATAAATGCAATGCTTTGACTCAGAAACATTTATGCATCATAAACAAATGAATGCTAGCTGTCTACAATTTTTCTGCTTAGGGAAATCCTAGTCTGTGCTGTTTTGGAGACAGCGGTTTAAGCTGGGGATTTTTGATTTGGGTTCACAGCTCCAGCCAAAACAGATTTCTGAATCAAATCTAAATGCTGTCTTGGAAAGATGTGAGAATGTAATCTGCTTAGGTGTTGAGATTCAAATCCGCATTTGAGAAGGTATTTTGAAAATTTACATATAAAATCCTCCATTAAATCTGCCATTACATTATCATTCCCAATATAGAAGTCACTTGAAGAAATATACTTATTTCCATGATCTTGCCTATAAATCCAAAGATTGCAGTTATACATCAAGATTTTTTATTCTTTGTGAATACTCTCTAGGAGGCAAATGCATTTTTATTGAACAGCAAATCAATAAAATAGAGTTATTTTAAGACTAGATGACAGATCTTAATTAGGATTACATCCAATTATAGATGCTATATTAGAGATATGATGGCTCACCTGTTTTTTTAAACCATAATTCTGTTTTTAAGAGATGTTAACATACACATTCTCTGGTTTCTTATTTTCCTTCACTTTTCGTCTCTTTAATACGGCTAACAATCTTCCCAACATAGAGATTAGAAAAAAGCCTGCAATTTTTTGTTTTTTTTTTCTTTTGCTAGTTATCTGTTACCTGTAATCTCACCTGATTGGCACCTTTGATTTCACTCTTTCTCATACATCAAAATTTGCCAATTATGGTTGGCTTCCCAGGTAGTGCTAGTGGTAGAACCTGCATGCCAGTGAAGGAGAACTAAGAGACATGTGTTCTGTCCCTGGGTCAGGAAGATTCTCTGGAGAAGGAAATGGCAACCCACTCCAGTATTCTCGCCTGGAGAATCCCATGGACAGAGAGTCTGGCGGGCTCCAGTCTACAGACTTGCTAAGAGTTGGGAACTACTGAAGTGATTTAGCACAGCCCATACCTTAAAATATATCCTGAAACTAACTAAATTCTCATGAATTTCACTGCTAATGCTATGGTTCGAGCCATTAATATCACTCATCTACACTAATACATAAAGCATTTTTACCACTCTTCCTCCTTTTATCCAGTTGCCCACAGTCAATTCTCTACAAAGCATCGAGGATAACCATTTTAAACATCTCATTTTAGCATTTATCCACCAAAACCATACTATACCTACTTATCTAAGATGAAGTAGAACAAAAAGTCCTAACCATGACTCTGAAGTCATCATGTGACCTAACCTCAATCTGTTTCTTGGACTGCTCCTCACCAGTTCAGTTCAATCAATCAGTCGTGTCAGATTCTTTGCAACACCATGGACTGCAGCACTCCGTTTCCCTGTCCATCACCAACTCACAGAGCTTACTCAAACTCATGTCCATCGAATCACTGATGCCTTCCAATCATTTTATCAACTGTCATCCGCTTTTCCTCCCGCCTTCAATCTTTTCCAGTGAGTCAGTTCTTCACATTAGGTGGCCAAAGAATTGGAGCTTCAGCTTTAGCATCAGTCCTTCCAATGAATATTCTGGACTGATTTCCTTTAGGAAGGACTGGTTTGATCTCCTTCCAGTCCAAGGGATTCTCAAGAGTCTTCCCCAACACCACAGTTCAAAAGCATCAATTCTTTGACACTCAGATTTCTTTATAGTCCAAATTTCACATCCATACATGACTACTGGATAAATCATAACTTTGAGTAGACAGACCTTTGTTGGCAAAGTAATGTCTCTGCTTTTTAATATGTTGTCTAGGTTGGTCATACCTTTTCTTCCAAGGAGCAAGTGTCCTTTAATTTCATGGCTGTAGTCACCATCTGCAGTGATTTTGGAGCCCAAGAAGATAAAGTCTGTCACTGTTTCCATTGTTTTCCCATGTTTTGCCATGAAGTGATGTAACAGAATGCCATGATCTTAATTTTCTCAATGTTGAATTTTAAGCCAAATTTTTTACTCGTCACTTTCACTTTCATCAAGAATTTCTTTAGTCCTTCTTCACTTTCTGCCGTAAGAGTGGTGTCATCTGCATATCTGAGGCTATTGATGTTTCTCCCGGCAATCTTGATTCTGGCTTGTGCTTCCTACAGCCCAGTGTTTCTAATGATGTACACTGCATATAAGTTAAATAAACAGGGTAACAATATACATCCTCGACATACTTCTTTCCTGATTCAGAACCAATCTGTTGTTCCATGATCAATTCTAACTGTTGCTTCTTGACCTGTATACAGATTTCTCAGGAGGCAGGTCAGGTGGTCTGGTATTCCCAACTCTTAAAGAATTTTCCACAGTTTGTTGTGATCCACATAGTCAAAGAATTTGTCATAGTCAATAAAGCAGAAATAGATGTTTTTCTGGAACTCTCTTGCTTTTTCGATGATCCAACGGATGTTGGCAATTTGATCTCTGGATCCTCAGCCTTTTCTAAATCCAGCTTGAACATCTGAAGTTCACAGTTCACATACTGTTGAAGCTTGGTTTGGAGAATTTTGAGCATTACTTTGCTAGCGTGTGAAATGAGTGCAGTTGTGTGGTAGTTTGAGCATTCTTTGACATTGTCTTTCTTTGGGATTGGCATGAAAACTGACCTTTTCCAGTCCAGTGGCCACTGCTGAGTTTTCCATATTTGCTGGCATATTGAATGCAGCACTTTCACAGCATCATCTTTTAGGATTTGAAATAGCTCAACTGGAATTCCATCACATCCACTAGCTTTGTTCATAGTGATGCTTCCTAAGGTCCACTTGACTTTGTGTTCCAGGATGTCTGGCTCTAGGTGAGTGATCACACCATCATGATGATCTGGGTCATGAATATCTTTTTGTATGGTTCTTTTGTGTATTCTTGCCACCTCTTCTTAATATCTTCTGCTTCTGTTAGGTCCATGCCATTTCTGTCCTTTATTGAGCCCATCTTTGCATGAAATGTTCCCTTGATATCTCTAATTTTCTTGAAGTGATCTCTAATCTTTCCCATTCTATTGTTTTCATCTATTTCTTTGCATTGATCACTAAGGAAGCCTTTCTTATCTCTCCTTGCTATTCTTTGGAACTTTGCATTCAAATGGGTACATCTTTCCTTTTCTCCTTTGCCTTTAGCTTCTCTTCTTTTCTCAGCTATTTGTAAATCCTCCTCAGACAACCATTTGCCTTTTTGCATTTTTTTTTCTTGTGGATGGTCTTGATCACTCCCTCTTGTACAATATCACGAACCTCTGTCCATAATTCCTCAGGCACTCTGTCTGATCTAATCCCTTGAATCTATTTGTCATTTCCCTTGTATAATCATAAGGGATTTGATTTCGGTCATACCTGAATGATCTATTGGTTTTCTCTACTTTCTTCAATTTCAGTCTGAATTTTCCAATAAGGAATTCATGATCTGAGCCACAGTCCACTCCCAGTATTGTTTTTTCTGACTGTATAGAGCTTCTCCATTTTTTGCTGCAAAGAATATAATTAATCTGGTTTCAGTATTGGCTATCTATTGATGTCCATGTGTAGAGTCTTCTCTTGTGTTGTTGGAAGAGTGTGTTTGCTATGACCAGGGCATTCTCTTGGCAAAACATTGTTAGCCTTTGACCTGCTTCATTTTGTACTCCAAGGCCAAATTTGTGATATCATTTTTATGTGGAATTAAAAAAAACATACAATAAATTTGTACCCCACACCAACCCTACGTTTATGATACTAATCTCTCTACACCTCCTGTATGCAGAACTGAGTTCTGATCCTCAAATATCTAACCTATAAATGTCTTTATACAGGCATGAGAACATCAAGCTCTCTGTAAAGCAGGAGGGATAGTGGTGAATTGCAAAATGTTCACTCTGTATCTTGCTCAGTTGGGTGTGACCATTTGACTTGTCTCATAGGAGAGAAGACTAGAACACTCCACAATCAGACACACTTTGTCAGAACCTATCACATTTCACACCTGTGATAGACTCATTTAATCTCCCACAGAGTCCCTCTACCCATCCCTTTCCCCTGTTAAAATGATGTTTAAACCTGAATTCTAAGCCCCCTCAGATAGTTTCTCTGACATGTTATTTCTCTAGCTACCTCCCATGTATACATGTGGAATACACGTTAATAATCTTCTGTTTGTTTTCCTCTTGCTAACTTGTCTTTCATTACAGAGGTCTCAATATTGTATATCTATCATACTGATGCATACTTTTCTACTAATATTTGAAAACAGAATATTATTATTTTTTAAGGTACACCATTTCCTCCATAGGAATCTCTGTCTCCTTTGACATGATGACTACTTAAAATGTGGCCTTTGGAATATCTATACTTCTCTACTCTCCACCTCTTCCTATCAATGAACAACAAAATTGTTTTGCATGTCATCCTATTTCTCAGAGTCCTAAGCTTTAGTTGAAAGAGAAGGTCTAGTATTTTTAGGCATAAGCCACTATTGAACTTATTTTTTTTTTTCCCATAAAGAGCCAAATAGTCAACACCTCACGTTTTGGTAGATACACTATCGATGTCATGACTATTCACATTTACTCTAATGCAAAAGCAGCCAGAAATAATCCATATATTAGTGTATATGCTCTTGCTTCATAAATAGTTATTAACAAAAACAAGCAAAGGCATGGTTATTTTGCTGCCTCCTGGTCCAGATTAGTAACAGAAATTTCCCTATACAAGACTTCAAGACTTCTTTAGAATTTAAATCTTGTATCCTCATCTATCACCTTGCATTTATATTTATTAGAAGAGTCTTTCACAGTTAATTGAAGCATAGTTGATAATATATACATGTATATGTATGTATTCTTTTCCAGATTCTTTTCCATTATAGGTTATGACAAGGCATTGACTGCAGTGCCCTGTGCTGTACAGTAGGTTCTTGTTTATTTTATATATAGTGGTATGTATATATTAACCCCAAATTCCTAATTTATCTTTCTTCAACTCCCCTTCCCCTTTTGGTAACCATAGGTTTGTTTTCTAGGTTTGTGAATCTATTTTGGTTTTGTAAATAAATTTATTTGTATCCTTTTTTTTTTAAATTCCACATATAAGTGACATCTCATAACATTTGTTTTTCTCTTTCTGATGTACTTCACTTAGTATGATGATTTCTAGGGCCACCCATGTTGCTCCAAATGGTATTGTATTCTTCTTTTTATGGTTGAGTAATATTCCATTGTGTTTATGTACACATCTTCTTTGTCCATTCATCTGCTGATAGACATAGGTTGCTCCCTTGCCTTGGCTATTATAAATAGTGTGGCAATGAACACTGGGGTGCATGGATCTTTCAAATTAGAGTTTTCTTCTTTTCCAGATAGATGCCTAGGAGTGGGATTACTGGATCATATGGTAATTCTATTTTAATTTTGTTTTGAGGAAACTCCATACTGTTCTATATAGTGGCTGTACCAATTTACTTTGCCACCAACAGTGCAAGAGGGTTCCCTTTTCTCCACACACTCTCCAGCATTTATTATTTTTAGGCTTTTTGATGATGTCCATTGTGACCAGTGTGAAGTGATACCTCATTGTAGTTTCGATTTGCATTTCTCTAATAATTAGTGATGTTAAGTATCTTTTCATGAGTCTGATGCTCATCTGAATGTCCTCTTTGAAGAAATGTCTCTTTAGGTCTTCTGTCCATCTTATGATTGAGTTGTTTGTTTGTTTGTTGTTTACTGTTACATTGAGCTGTATAAGCTGTTTGTACATTTTGGAAGTTAATCCCCTGTCAGTAGTATTGTGTGCAAATATTTTCTCCCATTCTGTATGTTGTCTTTTCTTTTTGTTTATGGATTCCTTTGCTCTGAAAAAGCTTTTAAGTTTAATTAGTTCTCACTTATTTATTTTCACTTCTTTTTCCATTACTCTGAGAGGTAGATCCAAAAAGATATCGCTGTGATTTATGTCAACAAGTGTTCTGCATATGTTTTCCTCTAGGAGTTTTATAGTATCCAGTCTTACATTTAGGTCTTTAACCCATTTTGAATTTATGTATGTGGCATTAAAGAATGTTCTAATTTCACTCTTTTACATGTAACTGTCCAGTTTTCCAAGTACTATGTATTGAAGAAACTTGTCTTTGCTCCATTGTAAATTCTTTTCTTCCTTTTTCATAGATTAATTAACCATAAGTGTGTGGGTTCCAAATCCCAACCTAGAAACTTTATTTAGCTTCCAATTACATCTAAAATGTTTTCCTCACTTAAGGTAAGGGGAGAAATATCACTGCATTCTTTGAATTATGAAAATATCTCTATTTTTTCTTGTAAATTAAATTATGGGTAAGGATTTAATGATTGGCATATAATCATTTCCTCTACAAATACCCATATCCTGACTTCTAGATTCATTCATGCCACTCACATGTCCATTGGCAGTCTGATTTTTAGTTTCCTTTTCAGGTGATTTCTTTCTTTATGGTGATTCATAAGAATTTCTCTTTAACTTTAGAATTCAAGATCTTTGTCAGAGTTTGTCTTTTCTAATCAATCCTGCATGAAACTAGGTCAATTCTTTTATCATAGATCAGGTTTTTGTCATGGGAACTTATTTTCTGTCACTTATGACATCATTTCCTCTTCTTCATTGTATTTATTTTTCCCTTTAGGAATAACCATCATTTAAAATATAGGTCTAAGTTGTTTACCCCTTAATCCTCTTTTCATCCTGATCTCCAATTCAACAATTTTGCTCTGTGCTTCAAGATCATTTTCCCACTTGTTTTTCACAACCATCAATAACCCTCAAAATCACCATATTTTTCGGAAATTTGTGTACTAATTATAAAAATTATTTTTAGTTTATTATTTCTAGGAAATGGTTGTGATTCACTTGGATCTTTTGATACATTTTGTTATCATTTTTAATCACTTACTTCCTCATGTTCAAAATTCATCCAATGAGAACATATGTTCTCATTGGAAGCCAACTGTTTCCTGAAACCTGTTTGTTTTTTCATTCTTTTTATTTAAAGATTATTTTTATGTGGATCATTTTTAAAGTCTCTATTTCATTTGTTACAATATTGCTTCTGTTTTATGTTTCAGTTTTTTGGTCCCAGGCATGCGTGATCTTAGCTCCCAGGGATCCCTGCATTGGAAAATGAAGTCTTACCTACCAGACAGCCAGGGAAGTTCTTGTATTTTCACTCTTTTACTGTTGAACAACATTATGCAAGTTATTTTTATGCAATGAAAGACGTGTTTTGACCCTTTCAGGACTGCCTGTCAATTGAGTGCAGTCTGACTGCATCTTCTTTGCAAAAGCTTAGAACAATCTCTTCATGCACAAATATATTTCTGGCAGGGATAGAATTTTCATGACCTTGATTGTGGCAATGGTTTCAAGAATATTAAGTTATACCTTATGTGTGTCATTTTTGTATCATATATTAATAAAGCCACTTTTCTAAAAGTATATTAACAGCATCTTTTAAGCTGTAGTAAATGGTGGGAGGTGTCGGTGTTGACTAGGAGAACTGTCTTGGCAATGGTAAGAGATGGTCTCCACAGCAATGAAATCAATAGTCAACCTTTTGTACTGGTCACTGATGCTTTTGAACTGTGGTGTTGGAGAAGACTCTTGAGAGCCTCTTGGACTGCAAGGAGATCAAACCAGTCCATCCTAAAGGAAATCAGTCCTGAATATTCATTTAAAGGACTGATGCTGAAGCTGAAGCTCCAATACTTTGGTCACCTGATGTGAAGAACTGACTTATTGGAAAAGACCCTGATGCTGGGAAAGATAGAAGGCAGGAGAAGAAAGGGACAACAGAGGATGAGAGGGTTGGATGGCATCACTGACTCGATGGACTTGAGTTTGAGTAAGCCCCGGGAGTTGGTGATGGACAGGGAAGCCTCGCATGCTGCAGTCCATGGGGTCGCAAAGAAGCGGACACGACGGAGTGACTGAACTGAAATGAATCGATATTCAGAATATCAACACATGCAAGTTCTTCACAGGCAACAGCATGCTAGATAGGAAATGAATTGTTTCTTTATATATGTGTGTGTGTGTGTGTGTGTGTGTGTGTGTGTGTGTGTGTGTGTGTTTGCATGTAAGTTCATGCTTAGCCTAGTTTATATGAAGTTACTCAGATCTTCTGAGAAGCCTCTGTTGATCTTCTCTTGGTATGATGCAGGGACTCGTTAATGGAAGAGTTTTTACTCTTTGATCATGTGCCTAGGATGTGTTAGTTGCTCTGACATGTCCGACTCTTTAAAACCCCATGGACTGTAACCCAACATGCTCCTCTGTCCATGAAATTTTCCAGGGAAGAATACTGGAGTGGCTTGCCATTTCCTTGTCCAGGTGATTTTCCCAACTCAGGGGTTGAACCCAGGTCTCCTGCATTGCAGGCAGATTCATTAATGTCTGAGCCACCAGGGAAGCCCAGGAACTTCTGGTCCTATTCTCAGGAAAGCTGTACCCCTGCCTGCTTTAACTTCCTAATATTTCTCCCTGTCTCTCCATCTTATTTGTCAAGATTTTATGGAAAGGATTGGCCTTGTACAGTTTTGAGAAATTGAATATAGTTTTCATCTCTTCCTTAAGGTTGTATTTATATTAATTAGCTAAACTGTGTTTTTAACTCCCATATGACAATGCTTTGCACATTCTAGTAGATAAACTACTTCCATCTTTAAAATAGAAACAATAATGCCTGTTTTATAATTTCTCAAAGATCATAATATATCACAAAGATGAAATTAAAAAGAAAAGTGATTTTAGAACTGTAAGATAAAATTTAAATGCACGTGGGATTTTACATAGAAATACTTCAAAGCATTGATATAATAGGCAATGTAAGATTAGGTTATAAACACAAGACTATCTTTTGCATATTGTTCATACTAATTTGTTGTTGTGGATTACTTTTCTCAAAAAAAAAATAACACTTCTAAGTAGAATCTCTTAAATAACTGAATATATTAAATATATTATTAAGAGAATGTCATGTATAAAAACTGCATTTTAAAAGACATTTCAAAAATGTCAATGATGCAAATAACTTTGGGGCAGTGAAAGTACTTTTAGAATCTTTCTAATACTTTTTGAATCTTTTCAAGTCAGGAGAAGAGCACATGTAGTTTTAAATTACATTCATTTTCCAGAAACAGTTATTACCTATTATCTTAACTCTCTCTTGCCTGTCAAGATGTGTCACACTACTTTTAACACTAAAGCAAAGAGATCTGTTCATAGCTATCAATTTTTATCCCATTAGTATTTATAAGGAGAAATATATTTTTCTTAGAACTCACAGATTAATCCTGAATCAAGTTGCCATTTCCTGCAAGCCCTATGAAATTGTATGGTTTTAAAAAATGAAGCAATTTCACTCAAGAGAAAATCATGTATCTATCTGAATATTCTTAGGCAAAAATACATAATTTTTATAAAGATTGTGCTTTCTTTTTCATGAAAAATAAACTTTTCATGTTAAGATGAGGATGAAAAGACAATGCTGATATACTTGCAAGGGATCAGAGACAAATGCTTTTATTTTTTATTTCTATATTCTGAGATAAAGAATATAGTTGCAATTGGGTTTTCTTTAATAGGATGTAGATACAAAATCATGTTGCTCATCACTTTTTCTTATTCCAAAAATATCTAAATGGGTCAACGTTAGCTAGATTAAGGGAAATAAAATGTAGTTTCAGTTGCCCAAGTACAGGTGAAGGTGATGATTAGAAGGGAGGAAGTTGGTGTGAAACCAAATGCTATAGCATTTCAAATAAAAATTCTGTTGAAAATTTCTCCTGTATAGCAACCTATTTCATTTCATCCAACACATCCCCACTGAACTATGGATTTTAGACAAAATATATATGTTTTATATCTGGATCTATCCATCCCTATTTACCTATTTAAAGAACATGTCAATGATTTTCATGATTTTATGTGTGTGTATATTTATGTGAAAATCTAATAACTATGGAAGAACTCTATTATTTGCTTAGTGTCATCATTATCTTCATCACCTAAGTAATCATAATGTAGAACTTCGTGTGCAAGACTTTCAGTGAAGTGGAATGCAGTCTCTTCTTACATAGATATAATATGAGTGTTATCATATAAATGAGTATTATAAAATTAGTAAATTTTATAGTAAATAATATTAATAATGTGTAAGTTTTTTAATGTTTTGTAGATATTTACTTTTAAATTACCATACAGTTTGCCTCTTTCTCTCTCTTTCTCCTAATTGGAGAAACTATGTTATCTATCAGTTTATCATCACAGGTTAAGTGCTTTTTTAAAAAGTAGCAATGTTTCCAGTACTGTATTATGAATACAACTGCAACATTTTATGTCATAAAAATTTATAACTATTTGTAGCATTACTGTATAGGCTAATGAAACAATTATTTCATTGGGTTACTATAAAACAATCATATTGCTACTTCTACATTATCAATGCATGAATTTCTATACTTGTAAATAAACATGAATTTCTTTTTCACATTATCTTTCCATTTTTGATGTCTAGCCTTAGTAATACATATAACATCTACAATGTTTTCTATTGTATAAGACAATACTGATGTAGGTAATAAAGACAGTCAATGTATCTTCTAAACAGATGATGTAAACTTACAGCAGCAACATATACATAGCACTACTGTAAATGTATTCTCTCTTTCATATGGTTTTCCTGAAAACAATTTCTTTTCTATAACTTACACTGCTGTAAGAATGTAGTTTCTAATACAAATAGCATACAAAATATGTGTTAATCGATTTTTCATGTCATCGGTAAGACTTCTGGGAAAGGTAGGTAATTAAGTTTTATGAGGGGAAAATGTTAAACTAGGATTTGGGGTTGCACAGGGGTTGGTTCTCCTAATCCCTGAGTCACTTAAGGGTCAACAGTAATGCAGCGAATAGAATATTTTAATGTTAGTTTTGTTTATGTGTGACTATTTGTTAAAACACCTCTGATTATTATCAACATTAACACAATAATTATATATCTGGTTCTTAAACAATAGGCAAAATAGAATATGAGATAAAAGGATTATCAACATCATTTGATTCACTGTTTTACAAGTTCTATTCCATGCTGCCCTAAAGCTAGGGTATTTTTAAACATTTTAATTAAGGTAGTCATTAAGAAAAGCCTTTTTGTGTTTCTGTAGCTTAAAACTGGGCAGTAAAGCTTTTGACATCTTCTGATGTTCCTATTTTACTGTTGAGAAATCTTGAGACTCCAGAGTTTCATAAATCACTGGCAATTGTCTCAAAATAGCCAATTAGCAGCTGAAATTTTGTATGAACTTTGGGTCACAAAAATAATGAAAAAACAGTTGTTATTCTCAGAGTTAATTGAATGCTAACATATTGTCTAGCTATTCGTAAGCAGTTATGTTTAACTTTTTTGAAGAAATGATAGTTTTATATCAACTTTATTTTTATATGCATAATTGTTACTAAAAGTGAAAATATATATTCACTGAAGCAAACATTTTTCCCTTTTCCTATTGAAATCAAATTGAAAATTTCTTGGCACAGCTTTCATGTGTGCATTTTATGCAGAGCAATAGTTGAGGATCAGCCAGTAGAAATTAAGAAATGATCTTTGAATATACATACAGTGTAAAATGGTCATTTGCAATAAAATAGTTTTCATCTTATAAATTAAGAATAATATCATGTTCTGAATCAATAGCTGGAATTAGTAAGAATTGTGTAAATGTAACTGTGATTTCTTAGTATCTACTTTTCATTTTTGCCAATCACATGCTGCTTTGTGGACATCCATAAATCTATACATCACTTTTTCCAGTATTTTTATGCAGGTTTGTGTGTGTGTATGTGTGTGTGTGACATAATTGCTACAAAAGAAGCTACCAAGCATATTTAAAAGATTTTGTGTGAAGCACTTTTAAACATAGTCCAAAAAATATTTGGCTGTCATGACTGGTTATTACGACACAAATCATGTGTAGGCCTATAGCTGTTGAAATCCCTAGCTGCTGAATGTCCTAGAAATTAAATTATATTTTTCTTTTTCAGCACTCTACAGAATTTGAGGCTGATCTCTGAGGTTAAATCACTTTTTTGACCTCGAAGATCTTTCAAGAAGTATTCATTAGAAGCTGTCTCTAGAGCCTTCCACTTTAAGGTAACAAATGATCTGAACTATGTTCCCTAGTGGAAGAAAAAAAGCAAAAAAATGTTCAGCTAACAGAATCCAAGCTCACAAGAATTAGATTCCTTTCACTAAATGTTTGTCCTTTTTTCATTTTCCTTTTTATAACAATTATGCAACTTCTTGCCAAAATAAAGTAATAATAGTCCATAATACTTTAGTACCCTGGGAAGATATATAGTGTGTAGAGTAGTGTTAGTCACTCAGCTGTGTCCAACTCTTTGTGACCCCATGGACTATAGCCCTGCATTTTCCTCTGTCCATGGGATCTTCCAGGCAAGAATACTGGAGTGGATAGCTAGTCTCTTCTCCAGGGGATCTTCCCGACCCAGGGATAGAACCCACATTTCTTGTGTCTCCTGCATTGACAGGCAGGTTCTTTACCACCAGCACCACCTGGGAAGCCCCATGAAAAGAGGTTTTCTCTAAATATCCAAAGGCTTTGGTTTCAACATTCATTTCTGTGGACCAAGATGACCTGAATTCCCTGGTAAGTGACCAGCGATGTTTCAGTTTCTTAGTTGGTTAGCGCTAGTTTATCACACATCCTGCGTATAGGGTGAATTTGCCTTTTTATTTTATTTATTTATTTTTAGCGGATACACATGGGAAGTGATATTGTTAGTAAATAGGTCTCATCTGTGTATGTGTCCATTCACTCAGTCGTGTCTGACTCTGTGACACCAGGGACTGTAGCCCACCAGGCTCTTCTGTCCATGGAATTTTCCAGACAAGAATACTGAAGTGGGCTGCCATTTCCTCCTCCATGGGATCTTCCCCACTCAGGAACTGAACCTGCATCTTCCAATTCTCCTGTATTGGCAAGTGGATTCTTTGCCTATGAGCCACCAGGAAAGCCCAGGTCTCCTCTACAAATTCAGCTTTTCCCTCAGAATTTTCCAAACACTAGACTGGGAGTCTAGTGATCATGCATTTTTTTATCTCACAATAGATAATTTTAAATTACAGTTTTGCTAGTATTATAGGTGATATTAGGATTCTCTACTAGTTTTTAAATTAATTCTATATTTGGTTGGGGAAGTGATTGAGTTCCTCTTCACTAGGTTTAGTCATGGAAGTTTATTATTGTAATAGTAATAAAATACGTATTTAATTCTTCATGAGTTGTATGGTAAAGTTTTAAATTACATAAACCTGTTCCCACATTCTCTTATGAAAACTGAGTAAGCAGTTTTACATAGTAAGACTTTTCCCCAGTTTTATTGATATATAATTGACATACAATATTGTATAATTTTAAGGTGTGAATGATTTGACTTACATACATTCTGAAATGATTTCCACAATAAATTTAGTGAACACCCATTTTCTCATATAGACACAAAATTAAAGTGATGAGAAATCTTGGGATTTGCTCTTCTAGCAATTTTCATGTATAATAGACTATAGTGTCAACTATATTTATGTTGTACATTAGTATATACATGTATATATACTAAGCTTTTATTTCTTATTTTCTCAGTAAGGTATAATTAAAAGTTATATGTCAGTTCTTGTCATTTCTGGTTTTTTTTTTTTTCCTATTTTACATATAATGGCTATTCTTATTGAAGATTACATAAGAAAAAAATCATGGAAAGTTCTAAGAGGATTCTGGGGTGTGACTCACATACCAAAAATAATGTGAAGTTAGCAAATAGAGCAATGAATAAGATAGAGAAATCATTTGTGATGCAAATATGATGCATCTTTGTCAATGTAACTGAGTATTTGATAAGCATATATAAACAAATATGCATTATTATGTTAAACAAATATGAAAGTATAAAAAAATCTAAAAGCTTTGTGAGTGTCATGTATTTACTTAAGGACAGTTCACATAGAGGAGCAAAATATTTTTACCAAAGGGGCTGTTAAGTCAGTTTCCTGAAGGTTGTTAGGTGACAGGAGTGATGGTGGTCAAGGGAATATGTCTAGTGAATGATGTATTTTTAATTTCACATAAGTAAAATAAAAGTTGCTTTTGTAGGTGAATGTTTATGCATATGTATCTGTATGCTTTGCACTATGAGTGAAATTCAATCAAATCTGCTTGACTTTTAAAATCAAGGGTTCAAACACAGACTTGTGCACTCAGTGGGAGATGGAGATGGTGGGACAAATCGAGACAGTAACATTGAAACATGTACATAGCCATATGTAAAATAGATGGCTAGCGGGAAGTTGCTGTATACACAGGAAGTTTAACCTGGTGTTGTGACAACCTAGAGAGAGTGAATGGGGCAGGGGATGGGAAGGAGGGTCAAGAGGGGAATATGTACACTTATGGCTGATTCACATTGATGTATGGCAGGAACCAACACAACCTTGTAGAGCAATTATCCTCCAATTAAAAAGAGAAAGAAAAAAGAATTAAGGGTTCAAGCAATTAGTAGAAAAACAGTGACTGGCTTTTTTTTAATGATTCTGACTATAGAGATCACTAACTCCTCTCCTCACTACTACTACTAAAAAAGGCGGGCGAGAGATGTCAAAATGGGTCCTGTCTTTTGAGGGCAACATGGTACTTTGTTATTCACTGGCATTCAGCTCGGTTTAAATATCAATTTGACTAGCACTGCCCTTCCAAAAGTATTTTTGAGCCTAATCATCTTATTTTAGTTCAGGATGCATCACTGAGGTGCAATTTGTCCCCCAAAGAGCACCAAAATTGATTCTAATGCCTTCTCCATAGTGCCTAACTCCGTCAGACTAGGGATTTGTATTTGTTGTTGATGTTTAGTCATTAAGTTGTATCTGACTCTGCGACCCTGTGGATTGTAGCCCACCAGGCTCCTCTGTCCACGGGGAATCTTCAGGCAAGAATACTGGAGTGAGTTGCCATGCCTTCCACCAGTAGATCTTCCCGGCCCAGAGATTGAACCCATGTCTCATGTCTCCTCCATTGGGAGGCAGGTTCTTTACCACCCAGTCACCTCAGAAGCCCTGGAATCCCCTAAGGACTTGTATTAATTCTCCATCATCCATTGTTGGGGGCAAAAAACTAACAAAAGGACCAAAAACCTTCCCTGCATGTCCATGCTTTCATGACGGTGCTTACTCTCTAGGTATCGTCATGTGATCATAAAGCTCCACTGCATTTGAAGGTGTTCTATGGATAGATAACTTTTATCCTTGAAGTAATATTTAGTTCTCTGGCTGTGATACTCCTATCAATTTGAACTGCTTATGTAGGAATTACACAAATTTCGTTTCTGGAAATCAGATCTTAACATTGCTGTCTAAATTATTCTCCATTTGGGGAAATTCAAAATTTCAGCTATATTATTATCAGTTTTTCATATTTTACACCTGTGTTGATCATGACTTAACAGAAATCAAAGTAAGACCATGGGACCATGCCTGTTTTGCTCATTACGTGAAGCTCAGAAGATGTTCACTGAAGCTTATTAATGCCTAAATCTTTCCTTTGTTCAATATATCTATTATAAGCAAGGTCTCTTATACTAGGAAAGCACTGACTTAGCAAATATCTGAACTACTTAAATGGTATCAGAAACAATGCTCTTAAATGAAAAGTTATATCTAAATCTATGTAAAGTATGTCATAGGATATTAAAACAAAAGACTGAGCTGAAGCACAGTAAATTATATATTTTGAGGTGAGGTATTAGAGACTTTAAGAAGTATTCCAATATATTTTACTTTATTATTATAGTAAATATTCTTTATTATTAAAACCTCTGAAGCCAGGCTGGGTTATAGTTACAAAAACCCAGTTTTTCTGTTTCTCTTACTTTTAGCATAGTCATTGACACAGGTCACAATAGCAAAAAGTGGAATGGTGTAACTTTGAGGAAGAAGTCTTAATGGGAGAAGGCACACTCTTTACCTTGTTTTTCTTTTTTTCATTTTTACTGCAGAGTCTCTGGATATCTATCTCCATGAAGTCCTCATACAGCTGGAAGGCACAGTGCATTTTGGAGGCTTTATGGTGGTGTTTACTTACTGATATGTGTGTGTATGTAGTTGCTTAGTTGTGTCCGACAGTTTGTGACTCTTTGGACTGTAGCCCACCAAACTCTTCCGTGTGTGCGTGTATTACTTGCTCCATCATGTCCGATTCTTTGTGACACCAGGGACTGTAGATCACCAAGTTCCTCTGTCCATGGGATTCTCCAGGCAAGCACACTGGAGTGGGTTGCCATATCCTTCTCCAGGGGATCTTCCTGACCCAGGGATTCAACCCAGGTCTCCCACATTGCAGGCAGATTCTGTACCGTCTGAGTCAAAGAGACCCATGTTGATGATAGAGATCTAAAAGAAGCCTAGATCTTTGATGAATCATAGAAATTGACCTTCTCACGTTTTAAAAGTGATATCAGTACAGTTCAGTTCACAAGTTCAGTCATGTTACCCCACGGACTGCAGCACACCAGGCTTCCCTATGCATCACCAGTTCCTGGGGCTTGCTCAAATTCTTGTCCATCAAGTCAGTGATGCCATCCAACCATCTCATCCTCTATCATCCACTTCTCCTGCCTTCAGTCTTTTCCAATATCAAGGTCTTTTCCAATGAATCAGCTCCTCACATCAGGTGGCCAATGTATTGGAGCTTCAGCTTTAGTATCAGTCCTTCCAGTGAATATTCAGGACTGATTTCCTTTAGGATTGACTGGCTTGATCAAAATGATATGGCACATACCTTAAGTCACCATTAATGCTTCTGGGGAAATGTAGCAGTTACTCTATTTTCTCCCAGCTAAGCTTCTTTTGAAACCCTGCAGTCAGTCTCTGTCTATTTAGCTCTGATACATACTTAGGATGATCTTTATCCCTTCTACCTTTTCTGAACTCCTTCTTCCAAGATTTTGTGGTTGCATAAATGATCTGGAAATTTTTGAAAATACCCCCAAATAGTTATTTTTGCCACCTTATATCCCCTTAAAGGATTAATTCATTTCTTGGAAACTAATTTTAAAAATTATTTTTAGTGAATTTATCTCCAGCTGGTATTAGCTAAATATATATTAGCTCTTAGGTAACATTATAACATTTAAATGGTCCTTCTGTTCATTACAAGTAAAGGTCACATTAAATAGTGTGACTATTTCAGGCAAGTGGATTATCAGTAGCAAGATGAGTTAAATTTCATACTTCTGTATGTAGACTGTAGCCTGCTAGGCTCTTCTGTCCATAGGATTTCCCAGGTAAGAATGCTGGAGTGGATTGCCATATCCTTCTCCGGGGGATCTTCCTGACCTAGAGATCAAACCAGGTTCTCCTACATTACAGGAGATTCTTTACCCCTGAGCCACTGGGGAAGCCCAGAATTGCTATTAAAACAAGTGCAAATTAATAACTTTCCAATGTAGGCACACTGAAAAAATATGCATCATTTGCCTTTCACCTTGGGATCAGACACTCTTATTCTACAAGCATTGAATTCTCCGCGACATACTTAGACTGCTGACCGCTACTGAGTAAAAAGTCAAAGAGAACAAGGTCCCATTTGACAGTCTAGCTGATAGGAGGGTTACTCAGTTTACTGTGACAAGTAGGCAGTTCTAACATAAATAGCTCCTATCTATGCTTTGGAAGGGTTATTTTCCTTAGATGGCTCTGTAGAAACCTCTGTGACAAGCTGTTATATCTTTTACAAATCTGCCAGCTACCTTTTATGAGCTTCAGTTGCTCTTTATGACTCTAATAAAAGAAGAGTAGCAGCCATGTTTGTATCCAATGGTTCCCAAAGCAAGCACCCTTTTACAGAGAACATATGAGATCCTTGGATGTTCTTTTCCTTCAGCTGTCATGTTGCTATCTTAACTTTCTTTCCAAATCATTCCATTGTTACTTTAATAAAAGTAGTATGTATGAAGTATATTTCACAGTTTTCATTATTGCTAATTAATCTAATAATTAACAAAATAGTATGTACACTATAAAAGAAATAACAACTCAATAAGGAAATCAATATTTCCAATAATCTAAACAGTATTATTTGATAGATGTCTTGTAATAAGTTTAGTTAAAATGTATTCACAGTACAATAAAATTATATTTTTGATAATTATTTTTAAATGTTCTAAGTATATATTTGGGACTGCAGTCATTTTAAAAGGACATAGCTAAAATCACAACATGTGTATATATGTATCAACTCTTACTTTAGATTATTGCAATAAATTCATAAATTTGTAATTTCCTTTAATCCTATATCTATGTAGGTAATATTATGGAATTTTATTCCCTCCTAGACTACCATACTAAACATTGCCATTAAAAAGGTTTATAGAAAACTATGCCAAAATTCATTATTGTGCTTCATTGCCATTGTATGTCAAATCTTTCTTTAACATAGAAGTGATATCTATTAAGTCTCCATTCCGAAAAAATGTAGTTATTTTTAAAAGTTTGAGTATATTTTGTGGGTACTGTGGCTTAAGTTACTGGTTCTTTTAATTTTTTAGTGTCTAGAAAACTCAGAGCTAACTTAGAATATTGCATTTGGATGACATGCAGGAATTTATTATGTAAATTTTGGACTCTGTCCTCATTCCTTGTTGTTGTTATTTAGTTGATAAATCATGTCTGACTCTTTTGTGACCCCCATGGACTCCTCAGCCCATGGGATTTCCCAGGCAAGAATACTGGAGGGAGTTGCCATTTCCTTCTTCAGAGTATCTTCCTGACCCAGGGATCAGACGGGTCTCCTGCATTGCAGGGCTCTGAGCCACCAGGGAAGCCCCACCCTTAATCCTAATCAATATTGTATTTTAACTTTATTTTCCTTCCAATTTCCTCTTTATGTATTTCCTTGATTTTGTTTCTTTTTAAAATTATAGAAAATAAGGCAATACATATTTTTATAAGTCATTACAAACTATTTTCTAAATGAGGTCCTGGTATAAAGCAAGCAGACATATTCAGTGCAACTGACTCAAGACTTTTCTTTCTTGAGGTCAGCCTCATGGTTTTAATTTCTCTCTCTGCGTATGTCTCTATTTTTCGTACAATGAAATCTAAATGCTATAGTTGATATACAGGTACCTGTATGATATCCCAGGCATTAAAATGTGTTACTAGTTACAATTTGCTACTATTACCAGTTTGAGGCTTTCTTTATACTTCAACGTCATCAAACTGCTTTTAGATCCTCGCATACAGAGAATTTTTGCTCCTACATTTCTTTATCCATGTGTTTTTACCTCCAGAGTTCTACTTTATGATTTAATGTAGATATAACCTTTTTCACTAGAGATGTTTTTTATTTCCTCTTGAGTTCATTTTCTTGAATCAATACTTTCCCACAGTGCTCTCACCTCTATATGATCAGTCCTTCCCCATTAATTGATACCTAAACAATGCCCTCCCACTCTCGTCTCATCGCCATTGCCTATTATTTCTTTTTTTGTTGTTTGTTTTGTTTGTTTGTTATTTTCCTTCCTTTTCTCCATATGGTTTTTATTCAGACCTCTCTGTTCTCTATATTTTCCTCCATGTTAATTGTCATTCAGGCCTACCTTCTCATAAATCATTCCTCAACGTCCAAAATTTTCTGACCCACCATTCCTCTGACTACTGTAGTCTTACTGGTCATGTTGTTCATCTGGTATTTCACAGGTACTGTAGGCTACTGTTGTTAATGGCTTCTAAAGTGTGCGTCATCTCCAGTTAGTTTGAAACATTAAAGTACTGGCTCTTAATTGGGAGTTCACATCTATCTGTGGGTGTTCTCCTAAAGATCTATGAAGTTTTAAAAATAATACATAGGGATGCAGAATTGATGAGAGACATTTACAGCATGCATACATTCCTTACTGAAAGGAAACTGACTGTTGGAGAAGTATATAAGCTGCTGCTACGATATTACAATGAAGAATGCAGAAACTGCTCCACCCCTGGACCAGACATCAAGCTTTATCCATTCATATACCATGCAGTTGAGTCTTGTACACAGACCACCAACCAGCCAGGACAAAGGACTGGGGCCTGAGGAGCCAAGTGACTAGAAGCTCCTTCCACTTCTGTAACATATGAACTGACATAATATACATGTGTATATAATCCTATTTGTAGGCAAGGATGCAGTCCCTTCCACACAAGGAAATTGTCGGTTGGTACATCTACACCTCCTCCATCCCGACTTACATAGACTCAGACATATTTTGTTTCTTTTTTTTCCCTTCTATTTCAGCCTTGATCCTTTGATTTTTCTTTTTCTTTTGCCCATCAGACTTCTTCTGAAATTTCACCAGAGTTTGTGCTCAGCCTGTCAGGTGTCTTTTTTGATGCCTAAATATTACACAAATCACCTCTGCAGCTAGCAGATGCCAAGGAAGGTGGTGAAATCCTAGGAGCTGTTTAACTGAGTCTGCTATAGATCTCCTTGTAAACCTCTCACCCCCTACTCTTGTTATGATTGTGGTGTTGGAGTTTTTTTGATTTTTGAAATAAGAGTTGGGTTTGTTACATAATACAGATCTCCTAGGTTAAGAGTTTTATATTTAAGAATACTTTCCAAAAAGTTATTTTGAGATATCACCTTTATTTGTAATGGTAATTTGTCTGTCTCTTTTCCCATGATCAATTTTTATTGAAACTGTTTTTGGAAATTGCATACAAATGAAAGGAAATATAAGAATAAAAGAGTTTCCCAAATGGTGTTTAAAAAACAAACAGATTCAAGAGACTTGAAGGACCTTGTTTCTTGGGATTTTTTTTCTTTTTCTTTTTTTGAATTAGGATTATTGTTTGTTCCTTGGTGCTTGAAACATATTCATATAACCAAAGTTTAGGAACTGGGAACTTCATGGTGAATTGTACATATTGAAGTTTCTCTGGTACTCATAGGTTATGTAGTTAATAAATTTTCATTAACAAAAAAAATAAAAATAAAAAATAAAAAAAAATAATAATACATAAGAAAATGTATATATGTACATTTTATATTCTTTTTTTTCCCAAGAAACAGTGTCTAATTTTCTATTAACTAAACAAAACACTCATGTCTAAAAGCCACCCATATAAAAGATTAAGAATCATGGTTTGCACTATTTTTTTCTTCTTCCATCAGGCATAGAAATGTGATGTATTTGTATTTATATCCTATTTCTTTATTTGTGATTAATTTCCCAAACCCCAGGCTCTCAGTTTGGATCATTAGGGGGTCATTCCCTAAAGTAGAGAAAAACCAGAAACAGACTAAAATTAACAAAAAGTGCAATAAAGTCATGAATTAGCTCAAATCCATATTTTTTCTATCTAGGATTGTATTCGTTATGTTATCCATTCAAAACCTTTTTAAACATTTTATCTTATCACATAATATAAGTTATAATCACACATTTTGTAAAATATACATGTATAATTCAAGGACAAGTTGAAGATCAAGGTTTAGAAAATTGCCTGTACCCAAGAAGTCCCTTTGAAGACATTCTACATAGCAATTCTCTTTTGCCTCTTAGTAATAATATTTATCCTAAATCTATAACATTAAAGTAGAAATAAATAAAAATTGAGATATGCTACAGTCATAGATTGGGAGACTCCTGTTGGGAATTCTTTTTCGGTATGTATGTTTCTGTATGTTTTTCATGCAGAATCACAACTCTGTCTTTTGTGAAATGTCTTTTTTTAAATTAATTTATTTGTTTTAATTGGAGGTTAATTACAATATTGTAGTGGTTTTTGCCATACATTGACATGAATCTGCCATGGGTGTACATGCGTCCCCCATCCTGAACCCCACTCCCACCTCCCTCCCCATCCCATCCCTCTGGGTCATCCTAGTGCACCAGCCCTGAGCACTTGTCTCATGCATCAAACCTGGACTGGTGTTCTGTTTCACAATTGATAATATACATGTTTCAATGCTATTCTCTCAGATCATCCCACCCTTGCCTCGTCCCACAGAGTTCAAAAGTCTGTTCTTTATATCTGTGTCTTTTTTGCTGTCTCACATATAGGGTCATTGTTACCATCTTTCTAAATTCCATATATATGCATTGATATATTGTATTGGTGTTTTTCTTTCTGACTTACTTCACTCTGTATAATAGGCTCCAGTTTCATCATCATTAGAACTGATTCAAATGTGTTCTTTTTAATAGCTGAGTATTATTCCATTTGTATATGTACCACAGCTTTCTTATGCATTTGTCAGCCAACAGACTTCTGGAAGAGTTTGAGTAGGATAGCTGTTACCTCTTCTCTAAATTTTTGGTAGAACTCACCTGTGAAGCCGTCTGGTCCTGGACTTTTGTTTGTTGGAAGATTTTTTTTAATTATAGTTTCGATTTCTGTGCTTGTTATTGATCTGTTAAAATTTTCTATTTCTTCCTGGTTCAGTTTTGGAAGGTTTTACTTTTCTAAGAATTAATCTATTTCTTCCAAGTTGTTCATTTTATTGGCATAGAGTTGCTGATAGTAGTCTCTTATGATCCTTTGTATTTCTGTGTTGTCTGTTTTGATTTCTCCACTTTCGAATTTTGTTGATTTGATTCTTCTCCCTTTTTTTTCTTGATGAGTCTGGCTAATGGTTTGTCTATTTTACTTATCTTCTCAAAGAACCAGCTTTTAGTCTTGTTGATTTTTGCTATATTCTTTGTTTCTTTTTCATTTATTTCTGCCCTAATTTTTGTGTTGTCTTTCCTTCTATTAACCCTGGGGTTCTTCATGTCTTCTTTTTCTAGTTGCTTTAGGTGTAAAGTTAGGCTATTTATTTGATTTTTCTCTTATTTCTTGAGGTAGGGTTGTATTGCTATGAACCTTCCCCTTAGCATTGCTTTTACTGAATCCCAAAGGTTTGGGGTTGATGTGTTTTCATTTTCATTTGTTTCTATGCATATTTTTAATTGTTTTTTATTTCTTCTGTGATTTGTTGGTTATTCAGAAGAGTACTGTTTAGCCTCCATATGTTTCTATTTTTAATAATTTTTTTTCCTGCAGTTGACATCTAATCTTACTGCATTGTGACCAGAAAACATGCTTGAAATGATTTCAATATTTTTTAATTTACCAAAGCTAGATTTATGGTCCAAGATGTGATCTATCCTGGAGAATGTTCCATGTGCACTTGAGAAAAAGGTGAAATTCATTGTTTTGGGGTGAAATGTACTACAGACATCAATTAAATCTAACTGGTCCATTGAATCATTTAAAGTTTGTGTTTCCTTGCTAATTTTCTATTTGGTTGATCTATCCATAGGTGTGAGTGGGGTATTAAAATCTCCCATTGTTTTTGTGAAATGTCTTTTAAAGGATGTTTGTGTCACAAACAGCCTTTGCATACAGAGATGAGGTGTCTTTCTCCTGAGTAAAGAGAGTTTGTTTATGACCAATGTAATAAAGATAATGTCACCCTCATGGGCAAAGATTAGTTAGATTTATTGTAAAAGTATGTTTTCTGGACCAGCATTTGTGAAACTGTGGCAGGCTAGATTGATAGCTTACATGTAGAATAAAACTTCATACACTTCATAATTCTGCTCAATTGGATTGTATAAAAATATTAATTCCTCTTAAATTTACATGTCAATTCAGTGTAATTGCATATATCATGGATTTTTATGAAATTGACAAATTTATTAATATGTAGTTAATATAGTATATAATTTACATGTATATTAAAAAGACAAGAATAAACAAAGTATTTCTAAAGGAAAAAAGTGGGAGACAATCATCTACTTTTTGTGCAGTTAAAGTGATAAAGGCAATGTGCAATTGTTGCAATCACTGAAAACAGGTTTTGGAATATAAAACTGAGCCCTCAATAAAGCCACAGGGTTCCCTGGTGGCTCAGTGGTAAAAAGTCTGCCTGCCAAAACAGGAAACAGTTTCTTTTCCTGGGTCAGGAAGATCCCCTGGATAAGGAAATAGAAAACCACTCCAATATTTTTGTCTGGAAAATTTCATGGACAGAGGAGCCTGGCAGGCTATAGTCCCTGGGATCGCAAAAGAGTTGGATACAACTTAGTGACTAAACAATAAAGTAGAGTCATACTGGTATTGACAATTGATATATGAGAGATGTGTCATGGCAGATAAATGAGGAAAAACAGACATTTTAATAAATGGGAATAGTACAACTGCCTATCAACATGAAAATGAAATTGATGTCCTATACCATATACTTCCAGGAATTAGTGCTAGGTTTATTAAGTACATGAATGTGAACAGGAGTGGGAAAAACTTTTAAGCAGTTAATATATCTAGCTTTATCATGAACTTATTTCATACAAAGCATAAACCATAAAGGAAAATATTTATACTCATAATTGTGAAAAATAAGGTTTTGTTCATCAGCAGACAATATTGAGAGGCTGAAAACATAATGCATAAAATAAAAGGCATTTGGAACTATAAATATATATATATATACACACACACATATATATGTATATATGACACTCGCTCAGGAGTGTCTGACTCTTTGCAACCCCATGGACTATATAGTCCATGGAATTCTCTAGGCCAGAATACTGGAGTGGGTAGCCTTTCCCTTCTCCAGGGGATTGTCCCAAACTAGGGATTGAACCCAGGTCTCCCACATTGCAGGCAGATTCTTTACCAACTACCAAGTGAGCAACAAAGAAGTTCAGTTCAGTTTAGTTGCTCAGTCGTGTCCGATTCTTTGAGACCCCATGAACCACAGCACACCAGGTCTCCCTGTCCAGTACAAACTCACGGAGTCTACCCAATCTCATTTACATTGAGTCAGTGATGCCACCCAACCATCTCTTCCTCTGTTGTCCCCATCTACGCCTGCCCTCAATCTTTCCCAGCATCAGGGTCTTTTCAAATGAGTCAGCACCTCGCTTCAGTTGACCAAAGTATTTGAGTTTCAGCTTCAACATCAGACCTACCAATGAACATTCAGGACTGATGTCCTTTAGGATGGACTGGTTGAATCTCCTTGCAGTCCAAGGGACTCTCAAGAGACTTCTCCAACACCACAGTTCAAAAGCATCAATTCTTCAGCACTCAGCTTTCTTTATAGTCCAACTCTCACATCCATACATGACCACTGGGAAAAACCATAGCCTTAACTAGATGGAACTCTGTTGGCAAAGTAATGTCTCTGCTTTTTAATATACTGTCAAGGTGGGTATAACTTTCCTTCCAAGGAGTAAGCGTCTTTTAATTTCATGACTTCAGTCACCATCTGCAGTGATTTTGGAGCCCAAGAAAAATAAAGTCAGCCACTGTTTGCACTGTTTCCCCATCTATTTTCCACAAAGTGATGGGACCGGATGCCATGATCTTAGTTTTCTGAATGTTGAGCTTTAAAGTCAATTTTTCACTCTCCTCTTTCACTTTCATCAAGAGGCTCTTTAGTTCTTCTTCACTTTCTGCCATAAGGGTGGTGTCATTTGCATATCTGAGGTTATTGATATTTCTCCCAGCAATCTTGATTCCTGCTTGTTTTTCCCCCAGCCCAGCGTTTCTCATGATGTACTCTGCATATAACTTAAAAGACAGGGTGACAAAATACAGCCTTGAGATACTCCTTTTCCTATTTCAAACCAGTCTATTGGTCCATGTACAGTTCTAACTGTTGCGTCCTGACCTGCAAACAGATTTCTTAAGTGGTAAGTCAGGTGATCTGGTATTCCCATCTCTTTCAGAATTTTCCACAGTTTATTGTGATCTACACAGTCAAAAGCTTTGACATAGTCAATAAAACAGAAAGAGATGTTTTTCTGAAACTCTTTTGATCTTTTGATGATCCAGCAGATGTTGGCAATTTGACCTCTGGTTCTTCTGTCTTTTCTAAAACCAGCTTGAGCATCTCGAAGTTCACGGTTCACATTTGCTAAAGCCTGGCTTGGAGAATTTTGAGCATTACTCTGTTAGCATGTGAGATGAGTGCAATTGTGCAGTAGTTTGAGCATTCTTTGGCATTGTGTTTCTTTGGAATTGGAGTGAAAACTGACCTTTTCCAGTCCTGTGGCCTCTGCTGAGTTTTCCAGATTTGCTGGCGTATTGAGTGCAGCACATTCTCAGCATTATCTTTTAGGATTTGAAATAAGTCAACTGGAATTTCATAATCTCCACTAGTTTTATTTGTAGTGATGCTACCTAAGGTCCACTTGACTTCACATTCCAGGATGTCTGGCTCTAAGTGAGTGATCACACCATATCGTGATTATCAGGGCTGTGAATATCTTTTTTGTACAATTCTGTGTATTCTTGTCACCTCTTCTTAATATCTTCTGCTTCTGTTAGGTCCATACCATTTCCGTCCTTTATTGAGCCCATCTTTTCATGAAATGTTCCCTTGGTAGCTCTAATTTCTTGAAGAGATCTCTAATCTTTCCCATTCTATTATTTTCCTCTATTTCTTTTCACTGATCACTGAAGAAGCCTTTCTTATCTCTCCTTGCTTTTCTTTGGAACTCTGCACTCAAATGGGAATATCTTTCCTATTCTCCTTTGCTTTGCTTCTCTTCTTTTCCCAGCTATTTGTAAGGCCTCCTCAGACAGCCATTTTGCCTTTTTGCATTTCTTTTTCTTGGGGACAGTCTTGATCCCTGTCTCCTGTACAATGTCACAAACCTCCATCCATAGTTCATCAGCCACTCTAACTTTAGATCTAGTCCCTTGAATCTATTTGTCGCTTTCATTGTGTAATCATTAGGGATTTGATTTAGGTCATACCTGAATGGTGTACTGGTTTTCCCTGCTTTCTTCAACTTAAGTCTGAATTTGGCAATAAGGAGTTCATGATCTGAGCACAATCAGCTCCCAGTCTTGTTTTTTCTGATTGTATAGAGCTTCTCCATCTTTGGCTGCAAAGAATATAATCAATCTGATTTTGGTGTTGACCATCTGGTGATGTCCATGTGTAGAGTCTTCTCTTGTGTTGTTGGAAGTGGGTGTTTGCTATGACCAGTGTGTTCTCTTAGCAAAACTCTATTAGCCTTTACTCTACTTCATTCTGTACTCCAAGGCAAAATTTGCCTATTATTCCAGGTGTTTCTTGACTTCCTGCTTTTGCATTCCAGTCCCGTATAATGAAAAGGACATCTTTTTGGGGTGTTAGTTCTAAAAGGTCTTGTAGGTCTTCATAGAACCATTCAACTTCAGCTTCTTCAGCAATATTGGTCTGGACATAGACTTGGATTACCGTGATGTTGAATGGTTTGCCTTGGAAATGAACAGAGATCATTCTGTCATTTTTGAGATTGCAGCTATGTACTGCATTTTGGACTCTTTTGTTGACTATGATGGCTACTCCACTTCTTCTAAGGGATTATTGCCCACAGCAGTAGATATAATGGTCATCTGAGTTAAATTCACCCATTCCAGTCCATTTTAGTTCATTAATTTCTAGAATGTTGACATTCACTCTTGCCATCTCCTGTTTGACCACTTCCAATTTGCCTTCATTCGTGAACCTAACATTCCACTTTCCTATGCAATATTGCTCTTTACAGCATCAGACCTTGCTTCTATCACAAGTCACATCCACAACTGGGTGTTGTTTTTGCTTTGGTTCCATGCCTTCATTCTTTGGAGTTACTTCTCCACTAATCTCCAGTAGCATATTGGGCACCTACCAACCTGGGGAGTTCATCTTTCAGTGTCCTATATTTTGGCCTTTTCATACAGTTCATGGGGTTCTCAAGGCAAGAATACTGAAGTGGTTTGCCATTCCCTTCTCCAGTAGACTACATTTTGTCAGAACTCTCCAACATGACCCATCCGTCTTGGGTTGCCCTACATGCCATGGCTTAGTTTCATTGAGTTAGACAAGGCTGTGGCTCATGTGATCAGATTGGAAGCAAAGAAAGCCCATACATAAACACTATATGTTTATATATATATATATATATATATATATATATATATATATATACACACATATACATATATGTTGCTTTTTAACTCTCCATGTATACATGTACACAACCTCGCCATACATCTGGGTGTGGGTGGCTATCCATAGATCTATTGATAGCTAAGTGAACACAAGATACATTTTAAATTAACAAAGGCAAAAAAAAAATGAACAAGCTTTCAACAGATAGTTCAAAAAAGGGCTGTTCAATGGTCAAAAATTATTTGAAGCAAGATTACATCTAGTATATTATAATTTTTAAAATTTGAGTATAGTAGATGCCATGGGCTATACCATGTCAGTTCAGTTCAGTTACTCAGTCGAATCTGATTCTTTGCAACACCATGGACTACAGTGAGCTGTAACATGCAGAGAAATGAAATTCTTCCACTTTGCTCTAGAGAGTGTAAAATGGTACAGTGACTTTGAAAAACAGTCAACACTGACAATCCATGTATGGTATGACCACTATTCCAGTTCAGGATAAGCTACCCTGACTTAACTCTAACTCTCCTTGTGCATATGCATCAAGGTGTTGGAACGTTTTATAACAGTATTGTTAATAAAAGCCTCAAGCTGAAAATAACTCAAATTTCCATCAGCAGTAGTATGGAAAATTAAATTGTTATATATTGAGATAATATTTTCTAAATGGAACTGAATGTAATGTAGCTACACACAACATGAATAGATCTCACAAGCATATGTTTTGGGGAAAGAAGCAAGTGCAGAAGAATACATAATGGACAAGTTCATCCATATTAATCAAAAAGAAGCCACAAGTAAATGCTATTATTGTCATATGTGTATGCATGTATGTGTATTCATACATGTATGTGTTTATATATTAGAATTAGGATGATAATGAATAAGCTCTTAAACATTTGAGAAACTGACCAAACCTTATAGCTCATTGTTAAAAGGAATACCATTTATGGCATTTTGTTTCTTTCCTGATTTCAAAGAAAAGATTCATTTCACAATTGATAAGATGTTTGTTATTGGCTTTTGGAGATAATGTTCAGGTAATGGAAGTTTCACTTTTATTTTAATTTTCTAAGCGTATCTTTTAATCGTGGATATGTATTATAGTTAATCAAAAGCCCTCTCTTCATTTTATGTGACAGATGTGATTTTTCCATGCTATATTTGAGATGTCATGCAACAATTGGCTTTGTGATGTAAAAATCAATCCAGTATTACTGAGATCAAACTAACTAGTATGATGTATTTTTTCAGCTTGCAAAAATTTTACTTAAGACTTCCATTTATTTTCTTGAATTAGAGTTGCCATGATTTTGCTTTCCTATCATGTTATGTCAGTTACTGGTAATAATGTTTATGCAAACTTGATTTGTGATATATTCTCTATTTTTTATATTCTGCAAGAGATTTTTAGCTATGTATCTTGCTTTTCCCTTAGTAGCTTTAGAGTTTTTAAGGAAAATCATATGAGCATGGGTTTTATTTGTGGTAAATATTTTGAATGTTGTTTCCATTTTAACATAAATATTTTATAATTGAATTACTTATTGTTCATTTGTTTTATGATTTAATTAATGTGATTAAGTTTCCTTATAAATTTTATATGTTTTTTATTTCACATTTTCTTCTTCCTAACAAAGTTAAATTTTATTATATTAGTAAAAATTTTTCATAATACAGTTACATTTTACTTTTGGCAATATCTATAGCAAATGTCCATTTTCATTGCTGGTATATGTTCTATCATCTAGTTCTGACCAACTTTTCTACAAATTTATCAAATTTTTGCTACCTGAAAGTTGTAAATATTATAAAATATTTTTTATGTGTGCCTGTTTCAGTTTCATTATTTTTTGCTATGTTATACATTAGTTTATTTCACTGTTTTTAGCTTATTTTGAATTTTTTCCAGTGCCCTAGTAACATTCTTTCCAACCCAATGATTTTTCATCTTTCTTATTTACAATATGCACATTAGATGTGATGATATTTCTGTTAAGTATCAATTTAGCTGCATTACAAAGGTTTGTAATTCATTTCAAATTATTTTCTAATTTCCAGTATGATTTTTTCTGAGGCTCTTTTGCTATTTAAAAGTATACATTGCAATCTCAAAATAGCTGATGGTATTATTTAACTATCCATAAGTATTATTAATTTTGGTTTACTACAATTACTGTGTATTATTTCAGTCATTAACAGATTGTTGAAATTTGTGTTCAGTTCAGTTCAGTTCAGTCGCTCAGTTGTGTCCGACTCTTTGCGACCCCATAAATCGCAGCACACCAGGCCTCCCTATCCATCACCAACTCCCGGAGTTTACTCAAACTCATGTCCATCGAGTCAGTGATGCCATCCAGCCATCTCATCCTCTGTCGTCCCCTTCTCCTCCTGCCCCCAATCCCTCCCAGCATCAGGGTCTTTTCCAATGAGTCAACTCTTCGCATGAGGTGGCCAAAGTACTGGAGTTTCAGCTTCAGCATCAGTCCTTCCAATGAACACCCAGGACTCCTTTAGGATGGACTGGTTGGATCTCCTTGCAGACCAAGGGACTCTCAAGAGTCTTCTCCAACACCACAGTTCAAAAGTATCAATTTTTCGGCACTCAGCTTTCTTCATAGTCCAACTCTCACATCCATACATGACCACTGGAAAAACCATAGCCTTGACTAGACGGATCTTTGTTGGCAAAGTAATGTCTCTGTTTTGTTTTTTTTTTTTCCCCACATACCACAATTTATTTATTCATTCTTCTAATGGACATTGGTTCCAGGTTTTTACAACTAAAAATATTTTACTGTAATAAACTTTCTGTGCCCATTTCCTTGAGTATACATGTCAAGAACTCCTTAAGAATACCCAACGATTGGGTATAATCATCTTAAAAAAAAAAAAAAATGATGCTGCCAAACCTTCTCCAAAGTAATAAATTAATTTCACTGCTACCAGCAACTCCAGCCTTGGCAACATGTTTAAGTGTCCGAGTTCATTTGTTCTGTTTTGATTTTTGCCCATCTGATGGCAGTGAAATGGAATCTTAGTGTTGTTTTAATGTAAAGTTATTTTATCACTCATTAGATTAAGCATCTTTTCATGTGAACGAATACTCAGGGATCCTCATCTATGAATTGCCCATTCATATCCTTTGATCATTTTCTTGATTTAAATGGAGCCTTTGTCAGTTACATAGCATGCAAACTTAAGTTTGAATTTTAGTGTCTACAAATGTATCAGTCTTTCTTTTGCCTTATGGCTAATCCAATATCACAGTGCTGTAGTCTTTGCTTTTATATAGGCTTGAAGTTTTGCTTTCCATTTACAGATCTTTAATCCATTCTTCTTAACATAAAAAACCTGGATAAACTCTGACAGCATAATTTGTGCATTCATTATCATATACCATTTAACTGGTATTTTACCATGAAGTTTGATTTTGATCTTGTTTAGATATTATAAGTACTTAGTGGCTATATTATGTGCCACATTTCTCTAAGAGCTTCAGAAATAATAATATTCCTAGTTATGTTTCAATCTGAGATAGTCAACATCATCTACTCTAAATCTAATTTGATATTTATATTTGCTTTAACAGAAGAATCTTAATCTAGAGAACAGGTTTCATATTATAACAGAAATTATTATTAAGACTCATTGCTATCCAGGTAGTTTATCAAGTAAAAATTTAAGTCCCAAGTATTCCATGTAATCTTGTTGAAATGCCATTAAAATGGTTGTCATTTCCAGAGATTCAAAAAAAAAAACCCAGAATTCTACAGATATTTTAATTAACTTCAAGTATTTCTTGAGTATCTATTTTGGGTCAGGCATTACAGATAAGCAAGTTATCCTGCTTTCATGGAGTTTACAATCTAGCAAAGAATCAAAGAATGGTAGAAGAAAATATTTTACTCTTTCTTTTACTGCCTCTTAAATTTTTGCAAGTTGATTCTTATAAACCATTTCTGGTGAGAAAAGTCAGTGTCCATCTTTAATTTGAAGAATCATCCACCTTCGTGCATAAAACAAAAATGCTCTTACTATCTACTGTATATCCAGGATTACAGCTCCCAAGAGTTCTGGGCTGGAAAAGAAGTGAGACTCCAGTCTAGTTTACAGAAATTTCATTTTTCTGGTATCATATGAACAGCTTCTCTCTAGGAATCAAGTTGAACTACAGGATCTATCAAGCATCTGGCATCTCTCTATGGTCCCATTAACCTTTAACCATTCCTACTGAGAATGTCTAAATCAAAATCTCCTTAATTTTTAGGGGTCTGCAGATGTTATAGAGGTTTTCACACTGCTGCTTCTGGGCTGGCACACGCAGTGCTGAAGATCCAGGCTTTCCTTCCTCAGTGGACTCCATCTTCAACCAGCCCACCACCAAAATGAAAAGAGAGCATGTCTCTGCTTTTTAATATGCTATCTAGGTTGGTCATAACTTTCCTTCCAAGGAGTAAGCATCTTTTAATTTCATGGCTGCAGTCACCATCGGCAGTGATTTTGGAGCCCAAAAATATAAAGTCTGACACTGTTTCCACTGTTTCCCCATCTATTTGCCATGAAGTGATGGGACCAGATGCCATGATCTTAGTTTTCTGAATGTTAAACTTTAAGCCAACTTTTTCACTCTCCTCTTTCACTTTCACGAAGAGGCTTTTTAGTTCCTCTTCACTTTCTGCCATAAGGGTGGTGTCATCTGTATATCTGAGGTTATTGATATTTCTTCCGGCAATCTTGATTCCAGCTTTTGCTTCTTCCAGCCCAGCGTTTCTCATGATGTACTCTGCACGTAAGTTAAATAAGCAGGGTGACAATATACAGCCTATATGTACTTCTTTCCCAATTTGGCACCAATCCATTGTTCCATGTCCAGTTCTAACTGTTGCTCCTTGACTTGCATACAGAATTCTCAGGAGGCAGATCAGGTAGACTGGTATTCCCATCTCCTTTATAATTTTTCAGTTTGTTGTGATCCACACAGTCAAAGTCTTTTGCATAGCCAATGAAGGAGAAATAAATGTTTTTCTGGAATTCTCTTGCTTTTTCTATAATCCAACGGATGTTGGCAATTTGGTCTCTGGCTCTGCTGCCTTTTTAAAATCTAGCTTTAACATCTGGAAGTTCTTGGTTCACATATTGTTGAAACCTAGCTTGGAAAATTTTGAGCATTACTTTGCTAGCGTGTGAGATGAGTGCGGCAGTGTGAGCATTCTTTGGCATTCCCTTTTTTGTGGATTGGAATGAAAACTCACCTTTTCCAGTCCTGAGGCCACTGCGGAGTTTTCCAGATTTACTGGCATATTGAGTGCAGCACTTTCACAGCATCTTTTTGGATTTGAAATAGCTCAGCTGGAATTCTATCAGCTTGAAATCTGAATTACGAACCATTAAAAAATCCATATTTACAAATTTTGTATATTGCACTTGTTAGGAGCAGTGTATAGCTTTATATGTATACATTATATATACATATAAATGTTCACATGTTACTTTATATTTAGTGATTTATATAAAATTCATATATATAATATAAAATTCAAATATATATATATAGCTATTAGGTGTTTTTAATGAAGTTCATGTACTTTAGATCCCTATATATTCTTATTTGCTTGTATTTCAGATTAAAATTATTAAAATCTCCCAATATGATTATGAATTTTTATGTGTCTTGCTCTACTTCTGTCCTTTTTGATGTTTTTACATTTAGGCAGTATTTAAAAATTCATACTAATTTATAATCATGGTGTATTTAATCACTAAAGTGACCCTCTTTATATCTAGTGTAATATCTCATTGTCTATTAATAATATAGCTACAGCATTATACTCACCTATTGTATGTATATGTATATATATATTAGCTATGTCTTTCTAAGCATGAAATAATTGTGTTCTGTTTTTAATTGACTCTAACAACTTGTTTCTTAGCTGAAAATTTTGATATCTTCATTTTAATAAATTTACTAATATGTTTAAGTCAAAATTGCTTTCTGTGCTTTCTGTTTGTTCTAGTATAATTTCTTTTTCTATATCTTTTATATTATTTCATCATTATAATCTTTTATCATAATATTTTCTACCAGTTTGAAATCTTAAGAAACTGCAATGATTTTAATTATAAGACCTAATTATAATATATTTATTACATTATTACTGAGCCATAAAGAAAAATGACTAGATAACTTTAACCTCCTGAACTACCTAGTTCTACCTAACTTATAATTAGCTTAGGTTATAATTTTATCTTGTTTATTATAGCAAGACTTTTGTTTATATCTGCATTTGTTTTAATTAAAAACATTTCCTCTCTTTCCCTTCCTTTCCCGCTATCTTTCATTTGTTCTTCTTATCATTTTTTCTAAATCTCTAACCTTCTTTGTAGAGGGAGTATCCATCCTACAGAGGTAACTTCTTCATATCTTATTTTTAGTTATGGTTTGTTTTGTCAACTTTTTAGCTTTTTACAATTAAATATTTATTTAAAGAATATTAAAATTCTTAAATTTTTAACTGTTTATATAATAGACTTCAAGTCTGAGACTTATTTTCTTACAACATATTGATGATATCTTCTGTCTACCAGCTATTATTTGTCTATCCGCTGACCTTCATTGTTTCTGAAAAATTAGTTATTGTTCTCTTTAAATTGTGCATGTTCCTCCTCTGAATATTTTTGGATCTTTTATTTATCTTTATATTTCATCAGGTGGTTCTTTCTTATGTGTCTTGTAGATTTTTTTCTTAATTAACTACTGTCTGTTTTAACTGAATTTCTAGAATCTACTCATTAGTGGCTGTAATCAATTTTGGAAAAATTTAGTCAATAACACTATTTGTGATGTCACTTTCTCTCTTCTCTTCTTCCTACTGCAGTAAAATTTATGTAATACTTACTTGCTTTATTCTTTTTGCCCTTTCACTTATATTTAAGTGTGTTATTTTTGAGTAAATTGAGTTGAGTTTTACAGCATTCAAGCAAATGTTTAATCAATAGAAAAACAACTTAAAAATTATTGGATTGTTTTGTTGGGTCTGGTCCATGGTGAGACTGCTCTTGACTCACGTCTCCAACTTAGCAGCTATCTTTTTTTTTTTCCCATTTATTTTTCTTAGTAGCTATCTTAAAGAGGCCAGCCCACATTCCTAGTGGGATAGTTGGGATACTGTTCACTGCTTTTAGAGGAAGCAGAGAAGCCTTTATTCACAAATTATTGTGTCTGTTCTAAAATATCTGAAGTTACCTGAGGGACTGACACAAGGCGTCATCTCTATTTTGCTTAGTTTGGAATCCATTTAAAGTGGAAAAGCCATGAGAATTTCTCAAAACATTGTAAGATGATTGAAAAACCTGAAGCTCTCAAGGGCAAGATATTATGGTTGAAACAGAAAAGACTACACCAAGAGTAGAAGGAAAATCTGTGGAGAGAATTTCATCTGGAAATTAAGACATTCAGAAGCCCTTATATGTATTTGGGAATTTGCAAAGTAGTACACAAGTCCAGGATGAGACACATGTTCATAAAAGATCAAAAAGACTCTAACTTTTCACCACTGGTTGATCTATAGGTTCAGAACAAGCAGAAAGTAAAGGTTGAGGGTGAAGCAGGATTGTGAGTGGTCTAGCCAGGGTTAAGGGAAGATCCCACCACAGAGTTAATCCACATAGATTGAGGGAGGAATTTTTGTTTTGTACTCTTTTGTTTAAGCTTCTGGCATTCAAGGATATCTCTGTTAAAAGCTGGATGAACAAAAGCAACAATCAAAAATATCAAACCTAGGGATAGGGTGGGATGGATTGGGAGATTGGATTGACATATATACTCTACTATGTATAAAATAGATAATAGATGAGATCCTATTGTATAGCACAGAGAACTCTCATCAATACTTTTTGGTGACCTAAACAGCAAGGAAATCCATGGAAGAGGGGATATATGTATATGTGTGGCTGATTCATTTTGCTATACAGAAAAACTAACCCAACATTGTAAAGAAACTAATTTTTAAAAAATTTTTAAAAATAAAGTAAAATAGTATTTTGGGGAAAAAATAGAATCTGGAGAAGGTGGAGGGCCAGATTTATAATGTTACCAAATTGCAATATTAAAACATCCATTTTATGCAAACAAGCAAAAGTACAAAATACACAATGAAGTCTAGTTCATTTAAAGAAAGAAGAAACTTTCTGTGAGGAAAAGAGACATTAAACCTACTAGGCAAAGACTTTAAACCATCTTAAGTGTACTCAGAAAGCAGAAGAACTAAAGAAAATCAAGAAAATGATGTATGAACACAGTGAGATGCCAATAAAGATATAGAAATCATAGGAAGGAGCCAAACAGATATTCTGAAGCTTAAAAGTACAATAACTGAAATAAAAATTTACTAGAGTGTTCAACAGAAGATGTAAGCTGTCAATAGAACGAATCAGTGGAATTGAAAATAAACAACTGAAATTATATAGTCTGAAACATGGAAAGAAAAGCAAATGAAGAAAAATGAGCAGTCTAAGAGATCCATTAAGTGGACCAACATACACATTATGCTAGTCCCAGAGTGAGGAGAGAGAAAGGGACAGACAGACTGTTTGAAGAACTAAAGGCCAAAACTTCTTTCTCAACCTTGATTAAAGACATTTCAAATTTGATTAGAGGCCCCTGAGGTTTGTGAGAATTTATGTTAACAATCCAGGCACCTACTGGTGCTATCATCTTGGAAAAGTACCTGTATCTAAGGCTTACCACCCTAAGTAGTGGATTTGTGACTGTCATTCCATAGGACCCAATCTCTGGTTCTACTGCTCAATGACTCTTTTCCTCTGCTCAGCACCAATGCAACTTTCCGTTCAGATTCCTCTGGATAAGGGAGTTTCTGTGTTGTTGTTTTCCAGTCACTAAGTCATGTCCATCTCTTTGCAACCTCATGGACTGTAGCACGCCAGGCCACTCTGTTTTCCACTACCTCCTGGAGTTTGCTCAAATTCATGTCCATTGAGTCAGTGATGCTATCTAACCATCTCATTCTTTGTTGCCCCTTCTCTTGCCTTCAATCTTTCCCAGTATTAGGGTCTTTTCCAGTTAGTCAGCTCTTCACATCAGGGTGGCAAAGTATGGAGCTTTATCCATAGTCTTTCCAGTGAATATTCAGGGTTGATTTCCTTTATGATTGACTGCTTTGGTCTCATTGAAGTCCAAGGAACTCTGAAGGATAAGGGAGTATGATAGTTTTACTTCTAGCTCATGTCGGAGTTATAGTTCTTTAGTGCCTAAGCTTGGGTAGAGTCTCCTATTACAATCCCCACCAAGAGCAGACCTGGCATTTTCATTTCTGTCTCTTCAAACATAAGTATTATTCTGCTAGGTGGGAATATCTTCAGAGAATATCAGCTTGGTGCCACCCTTTCCTTTCTGGAGTCCCAAAGTCGCTTAAGATTTTGGTCAGATGATTCCTTACTATTTGACAGAACTCTCACATTTATAAGAAGATTAAAAACCTGTTTTCCCAGTTATTGCATCCTAAATTCAGGCTAAGATTAACCTAAATATCCAAAGGTTAACCAAATATCTAGCATATTACTAGAAAACTTCCCATTGCTTTACTTTTTAAAACCATGTTCCATTCACATTCATTTGATATATGCATATATATAACACATATATGTACATACACATATGAGTACATATATGTGTATATATAATTATATGAAACCACCTACTTTAATTTCACCCTCATACCATTTACATAAGAATATTTCCTTTCTGTGGATTCCAACTGAGCTTTAGTTGCATTCATTTCTTGTTTGATTTCAATTATATACTTCCTTGGCATTCTAACACTCACTTTCCCACCACACACAGTCCCTACCTACATGCTTGGTGAATATCATTTTACAGGCAGAGACAGAACCAGAATGTTGTCAATGCCAATTTGATTTTATGAATTAGTGAATGTTTTAAATGTGATACATTGATTATAATTATTTCATTTTATACATTTTAATTATATGCATATTTTCTCTATAATTTTCATTATTTTCAAATGTGTTCTATTTCTATTATTTATAATACAATGCTACATAAATTATATTTATGTTAATAAGATTGTAGTCTTCATATATCAAAGTATTAAGAATTTTTTAACATTAAAAATTATATTACTTTAACATGTTCTGACAAATTCCTTATTTTTAGTCGTAATTATTAATAAAGTATGGTCCAAATCCTCAAGCAGTTTGATGATGAGAGTTATATTTTACAGTATGGATTGATGCTATGTCTCTTTTGAGATCCTTTTGTTTATTCTTGCTTTGTATTACCTTCAAGTCATGGAGGAATGACTGTTTTTCTCAATCCAGCATTTATTTGGATGAAGTAGCAAGGGAACTTCTGTTTCTTGCCCCAGTCTTTATTTCTTCATCCAAGAAGTTTACACATTTTTACAAATATATGAGGGAGTGCTGCTGCTGCTGCTAAGTCGCTTCAGTTGTGTCCAACTCTATGCAACCCCATAGACGGCAGCCCACCAGGCTCCACCGTCCCTGGGATTCTCCAGGCAAGAACACTGGAGTGGGTTGCCATTTCCTTCTCCAGCGCATGAAAGTGAAAAGTGAAAGTGAAGTCGCTCAGTCGTGTCAGACTCTTAGCGACCCCATGGACTGCAGCCCACCAGGCTCCTCCATCCATGGAATTTTCCAGGCAAGACTACTGGAGTGGGGTGCCATTGCCTTCTCTGATATGAGGGAGTATATTGTATCAAAAGCAGGAAATAGGCTTTACATCATTTTTCTGATGGATCGCTTAGAAGCTCCCTTCAACTACTTTTACCATGTAGTAAGTATCCTGTGAAGATAACCCTAACAACCAAAGCAGGAGATACAAACAATTCTTTTGCTTTCCCACTTAATGATGGGTAAATTTTACCAGATTCTTCAACCTAACTTGTGAGATAGAAAAGTGAAAGTGAAAGTGGCTCAGTGGTGTCTGACTCTTTGCAACCCCATGGGTGGTAGCCCACCAGGGTACTCTGTCCATGGAATTCTCCAGGCAAGAATACTGGAGTAGGTTGCCATTCCCTTCTCCAAGTGATCTTTCTGACAGGGGTCCAACTCAGGTCTCCTGCATTGGAGGCAGATTCTTTACTGTTTGAATCAAAAGATCCTGTCCTATTCTCCACAAACTGAATAGTCCCACTACTTTAAACCCCACTTAATTATTCCCCATCAGTGGAGGAGTGAGACAGAAGCTCCATAAAACTCAGACCTAATGATGCGTTGGCATGGAAATGTTGACACGAATTGTGAGAGAGAACAAACCACAGCTGGTTTTGCAGGTGCAGTCCAGGTGGGCCTTGGCAGATCATTTTGAACTGTATGAGTTGTAGCTCTTTTTATCCGGGCTGCAGCTGACACTGTACGTTCAGCTAAAGTAGTAAATTATTGGGAGGCATCTTTAACTTCCAATTAAGATCTGCTTCCAAACAGGTGGCTGTTCAATCTAAGGTTTTTCTTTCAAATACAGCTGGATTCCACATGTTCATAAGCATGCACTCGCATATTCCAGTTGTGCACGAATCTCAGAACCATTGATAATTAGATTTATGGAGACCACTAGGCAGAAATAAAATCATCCATCTACCTTTCCTAAGTCTTACACCGAAATAAACACTGCAATTCCAAACTCTGAAAGCAAAGATTTACAAAAATTCCATGTAGACATTCTGCCCCCAAGAAAGTAAAATGTTAAGTTCCTACTTATAAAGTGTGGACTACAGAGTTACTTCATTCTAAAGAGAAAAGTATGGAAAGTAGGGGGGAAAAAGTGATTTTAAAGTCAAGAAATCTGGTAAATACTATCACAAATCTAGACAGCATATTAAAATGCAGAGATATTACTTTGCTGACAAAGGTCCATCTAGTCAAAGCTATGGTTTTTCCCGTAGTTATATGCATATGTGAGTTGGACCATAAAGTAGGCTGAGCACCAAAGAATTCATGCTTTTGAAATGTGCTAAAGACTCTTGAAAGTCTTTTGGACTGCAAGGAGATCAAACCAGTCAATCCTAAAGGAAATGAACCCTGAATATTCATTGAAAGGGATGATGCTGAAGCTCCAATACTTTGGCCACCTGATGCAAAGAGCTGACTCATTGCAAAGAACCTGATGCTGGAAAAGATTGAAGGTGGGAGGAGAAGGGGACAACAGAGGATGAAGTGGTTGGATGGCATTGCTGATTCAATGGACATGAGTTTGAGCAAACTCTGGGAGATAGTGAAGGACAGGGCAGCCTGGTGTGCTGCAGTCCATGGGGTTGCAAAGAGTCAGACACGACTGAGTGACTGAATAGCAGCAACAATCTCAAACCAGTGATCAAGGTAAACATCAACAGTGATAAGTCATGTCAATAGTATATATCTTTGATATGAAATGAGGAGAGTGTTGGTTCTTCTCTGTGGTTTTCCTCCTAAAAACCCGTATGTCCAGTTTACTCATGAGATAAACATCATGAAGGGACACGCTACAAATTACCTAACCAGTACAACTCATCACTGGTAGGTCATCAAAAAGGAGAGACTGAGAAACTGTCACAGCCAGGAGGACCCCAAGAAGACATAGGTGCCTCAATATAATATGAGTCCTAGACAGGCCTCTAGGACAGGAAAAGAACAATGGGTACAACCTAAGGAAATCTCAATCAGGTAAGGATTTTAGTTATTAATGTATCAATATTGGTTCATTAGCTTCCCAGGTGGCTCAGTGGCAGAGTCAACCTGCCAATGCGTGAGACACAGGAGACTCAGGTTTGATCCATGAGTTGGTAAGATCCCCTGGAGAAGGAAATTGAAACCCACTCCAGTATTCTTGCCTGGGAAGTCCCATGGACAGAGGAGCCTTGCAGACTACAGTACATGGGGTCACAAAGAGTCAGACACGACTGTGCAACTGAGCATACGCATACATTGGTTCATTAATTGTGACAAACATATCTAATGTATGATGTTAATAATACGGGAAGCTGAGTCTGGGATATATGGGAACTCTTTGTGCTATCAGCCAAATTTTTCTGTGAGCCTAAAACTATTCCGAAAGAAGAAGATACTTTTAGAAACATAAGTGACACTCAAAAAAGTGACTTCTGATTCAGCACATGTTGTTTGCAGCCTGGGATTCTGCATTTCTAACAAGCTCCTGGTGCTGCTCACACCGCTGGCTCTGTTGGCCTTGGTCCATGCAGGTGTTCTCAGAGTGGTTCCCAGGTCTTCAGGATCAGCATCACCTGGAACTTGGTGGAGACACAAATTTTCCTGCCACCAACCGACTGAATCAGAAAGGCTGAGGTTGGAACAGAGAAATCTGTTTTATAGCAAGCCCTCCTGGAATGCTGATTCTGCTAGCATGGAGACCAAAATCAGTTTTCCTCCTTGACTGTCAGCTGTAGTCATAGTTTGACTCCAAGCCTTACACTGGAAATGAAGGCAAAGACCTTTCACAGATCTCTTCAGCAGCACCAATGTGTGGACCCTGGTCAAAGGCATTTATCTTATCTTCTAGTAGCTTTCTTTTCAGCCTTTACTTTCTTAACTTTGGACACAATAAGTAAGCTCTTATCCTTAAAATAATCCCCTTTATTTCCATATCACACACACTGACTCTGGCTTCCCGTGTGAATGCTAAGTCATCTCAGTTTTGTCTGACTCTTTCCAATGCCGTGGACTATAGCCCGTTAGGCTCCTCCATCCATGGGACTCTCCAGGCAAAAATACTGGAGTGGGTAGCCATGCCCTCCTCCAGGGAATCTTTCTGACCCAGGGATGGAACCTGTGTCTCTTATGTCTCCTGCATTGACAGGTGTGTTCTTTACCACTAGCAACACCTGGGAAGTCCTCTGGTTTCCTAACCATCCCTAAATAATAGACATAAATTCCCTTTAATCCAAAGATTATTAATGCATGGAGAATTGATATGTTTGTATGAGATAAGATGAAGATCTTTATTTTCCTATAAAAATAAAATAATTGAGCCAGCATCACTATTCAATAGCTCACCTAATGTCATATACATGTGTATGTTTCTGTTCTTTCACATTGATAAATTGCATTCTGGAACTATTAATATCACTTATAAATTGTAATTGTGATATACATTCACATTTATTAGGGTACATCATACAACATAATTCTTCAGTTGTCTTTTTATTTTTGGTTTGTTGCAGCACGAATATTTTTGGGAATAAATTGCAAATAGGTTAATTTCAGGAGAATATATGTCTTAAAGATATCAAGTCTTCCTATTCATGAACATGGTAGATATAATTTTGGTGGAATTTAAAGTGATAATTTGTATTCAAATTGGTCATATTTTTATGATACTGACATTTTCTCAGGATACTTGATGTGGTTCATATTGGTCACTTTACACCCCCTTCTGATATAGCTGTGTGTTCTTTGTTTAAAATTGATCCTATCATGACAATTTTCAGACCATTTTCGGGGTAAAATGAAGTCTATATACTAATCTCCAGGATTGTTTTTTGGTCACGGGAAGAAACTTTATGAAGGTGAGAACTTCCTTCACATGTTTCTTTCCCAAGAAATGACTGTAGGTTTAGACACTGACTCAGAATTTAACTTGGATGCAGGAAGTAATGAAGTCTAAAAGATGTTTTAACAACTGGAGCCCATTATACAGAGTGAAGTAAGCCAGAAAGATAAAGAACATTACAGTATACTAACACATATATACGGAATTTAGATAGATGGTGGCGATAACCCTATATGCAAAACAGAAAAAGAGACACAGAAGTACAGAAAAGACTTTTGAACTCTGGGGGAGAACGTGAGGGTGGGATGTTTTGAAAGAACAGCATGTATACTATCTATGGTGAAACGGACCACCAGCCCAGGTGGGATACATGAGTCAGGTGCTCTTGCCTGGTGCACAGGGAGGACCCTGAGGATTCGGGTGGGGAGGGAGGTGGGAGGGGGGATCGGGATGGGGAATACGTGTAACTATATGGCTGATTCATGCCAATGTATGACAAAACCCACTGAAATGTTGTAAAGTGATTGGCCTCCAACTAATAAAATAATATTTAAAAAAAAAAAAAAAAAAAAAAAAAAAACAAAAGAGAAGCCTATTCCCTTTCATGTATCTAGAGGGGCAGACACTGGCAGAAAAATGATGAGCCTGTATCTCCCTAGTGCTCAGGAACAGTTTCCTTCTAGTTCATCATCCTGACTTCCCTGAATGTGAACTTCATCATCATGGTCTAGGATGGCTGCTGGGGATTCTATTATTTCATTTGTATACCAAGAAATAAGGTGGAAGAAGGAATTAGAGCAGTGGGCCATGTGCTATAACCAATGAGCACGCATTGCCTAGAGCTTGGCCATGTGGCCACACTTTCACAGAAAGGAAACCTGGGGAATCTTGTCTTTACAAAACTTAGCCATTTGCCCTTTTTAAATTTGGGAGGTCTTGATTAAGGAAGATAAGATTTATTTTAAAGATAAAAACTTACCACAGTATATAGACCACATAGTTTCAAAGAACAAATGGGGGAAGTTGGTAGGAACCACACTTTGGTGATCTGAACATAGGCAGAGTTCTAAAGGTAAAAACCTTCTGACTTCTTGAGATTTCAGAGTGTGGGGTACTAGGGGGAAGAGTCTGCTGCTGTCTTTCTAACTGCTTTTCATCCCTTTTAATGGAATATCTAACCTAATTGATATCTGTGATATTCTTTGAATCATGTTTAATTAACGTCTACAAAATGCTGTTGTTAAAGCCAGAAATAGACTGACTCTACGGTTTGTCTCATGAAATAGTAAGAGAAACAATGTCACTTTCTCTGCTTTTCCTCCCTGAATGATAATCACAGTTCAGAACAGATCCATTTGCAATTTTCAGATTCAGGAAAGAGTAACAAATATGCAAGATTTTTGAAAGTTCACTTAAGTTACAGAGAAGACTTTTGAAGGTTGTCAACCAAATTTAATTCTGGATTAATTTTGGTTTTCATTGGTGATTTGCAGTTTTGAATAAACAGGATTTTTAAAGTACACACAGAATAAATTCTTACTGTAATTCAAACAAAAGTCATGCATCACTTAATTTCAAAATGAATATGAGGAGTATTACAAAAAAAGAATTATAAGCAATTAAGGAAATAAAATCAGAAAACAATGAAAAAGCATATTTCTGTTAATTTGATGCTGTTAGTTCAATTCTATAACAGCCATTGCATAACCACTAAAAATTTTATGAGGAGTTCCTAAACTAAAGATTATATCTTAGAAATTACATTTCATGAAAAAAGTTACACATAAATCCAAGCTCCTATTTATAAATGAGTCCCTTAACTCATGGATATGGATGATGTTGTATGGCTTCTTGCTGACCATCCCTGTAATAATTCACAGGCTCCCGTTTCTACAATACAGCTGTGAAGTCAATAGGGAGTCATTCAATTATGTGTGATTTTACACATCTGTCAGTTAAATCTGAACATCAAATGCATAATTGTACACAGAGGGACATTATGTGGATTTGTGACTCTCCCTGCTGGGTGTTTGATCCATATACCAACAAAAGATCCATAAATGACTCTTTCTAAACATAAGAGATATATATTCCTTTTTCACTAATGTTAGGCTTTGCCAGTCAGTCCCAAGAATTTTCAACAGAAGGATCTGTAATCATCAACAAGCAGAAAATTGATCCTGCAGATTAACTTGACATTTTCTTTGGAAAATAGGAGATTTCTGAGTGCTATGTGGTGTCATTACCACTCTTTAGTTTTAAGAAATTTTACATGGCTGGAGGGAAAAAAATGTAGATTGAGCATTCTTCACATCCATATGAGTTTGGGTGAAGGTTTCAAATGAATTGAACATGTCACAGAATTAAGAGTACATGATACACCCTTCAGTTCAGTTCAGTTCAGTGGCTCAGTTGTGTCCGACTCTTTGTGACCCCATGAATCACAGCACGCCAGGCCTCCCTGTCCATCACAAACTCTCGGAGTTTACTCAAACTCATGCCCATTGAGTCGGTGATGCCATCCAGTCATCTCATCATCTGCCATCCCCTTCTCCTCCTGCCCCCAATCCCTCCCAACATCAGGGTCTTTTCCAATGAGTCAACTCTTTGCATGAGGTGGCCAAAGTACTGGAGTTTCAGCTTCAGCATCAGTCCTTCCAATGAACACCCAGGACTGATCTCCTTTAGGATGGACTGGTTGGATCTTCTTTCAGTCCAAGGGACTCTCAAGAGTATTCTCCCAATACCACAGTTCAAAACCATCAATTTTGGGGGGCTCAGCTTTCTTCACTGTCCAAGTTTCACATCCATACATGACCACTGGAAAAACCATAGCCTTGACCAGGCGGACCTTTGTTGACAAAGTAATGTCTCTGCTTTTTAATATGCTATCTAGGTTGGTCATAACTTTCCTTCCAAGGAGTAAGCATCTCTTAATTTCATGGCTGCAGTCACCATCTGCAGGGATTTTGGAGCTCCAAAAAATAAAGTCTGACTCTGTTTCCACTGTTTCCCCATCTATTTCCCATGAGGTGATAGGACTAGATGCCATGATCTTTGTTTCCTGAATGTTAAGCTTTAAGCCAACTTATTCACTCTTCTCTTTCACTTTCATCAAGAGGCCTTTTAGTTCCTCTTCACTTTCTGCCATAAGGGTGGTGTCATCTGCATATCCGAGGTTACTGATATTTCTCCTGGCAATCTTGATTCCAGCTTGTGCTTCTTCCAGCCCAGCGTTTCTCATGATGTACTCTGCATAGAAGTTAAATAAGCAGGGTGACAATATACAGGTTTAACGTACTCATTTTCCTCTTTGGAACCAGTCTGCTGTTCCATATCCAGTTCTAACTGTTGCTTCCTGACCTGCATACAGGTTTCTCAAGAGACAGGTCAGATGTTCTGGTATTCCCATCTCTTTCAGAATTTTCCACAGTTTATTGTGATCTACACAGTCGAAGGGTTTACACCCTTATATCTTCCTAATTATACAATATTCCATTATTAGGGTGATTCTTCTGGTGTCAACTCAATTTCAGAACTAATGTTATGTTAATTGCTATTCTTATTTAAAAACTTCAAATCACATATACTGTGAAATTCCATTTTCTATATAATTATGAAAATTTACGGATTATTTGGACTTTCCAGGTGGTTCATTGATAGAGAATCTGCCTGTCAAGCAGGAGATGTAAGTTCAATACTTGGGTTGGAAGATCCCCTGGAGGAGGAAATGACAACCCACTCCAGTATTCTTGCCTGGAAAGTTCCATGGATAGAGGAACGTGGTGGGCTACAGTCCATGGGGTTGCAAAGAGTTGGATGCAACTGAGTGACTAGCAACACACACACACACACACACACGCACACACACACTAATCTAAGGACAAGATTACAAAGCAGAATGCTAGAATGTTAACCAAATTTTTTCTAGCCCATGGTATTTTTTATGGCATGGTGCTAAGAATTTAAAGATAAGAAATGAATTATTCCATTGTATATATGTACCATAGCTTCCAATGGAATATTACTCAGCCATTAAAAAGAATCCATTTGAATCAGTTCTAATAAGATGGATGAAACAGGAGCCCACTATACAGAATGAAGTAAGCCAGAAAGATAAAGACCAATACAGTATGCTAACGCATATATATGGAATTTAAAAGGATGGTAACGATAACCCAATATGCAAAACAGAAAAAGAGACACAGATGTACATAACAGACTTTTGGACTCTGGGAGAAGGCAAGGGTGGGATGTTCTGAGAGAATAGCATTGAAACAAGTATACTATCAAGGGTGAAACAGATCACCAGCCAGGTTGGATGCATGAGACAAGTGCTCGGGGCTGGTGCACTGGGAAGACCCAGAGGGATGGGATGGGGAGGGAGGCGGGAGGGGGGATAGGGATGGGGAACACATGTAAATCCATGGCTGACTCATGTCAATGTATGGCAAAAACCACTACAATATTGTAAAGTAGTTAGCCTCCAAATAATAAAAATAAATGAAAAAAAATCTTAAAAATAATAAGTAAAAATAAAATACAATTTTAAAAAGCTGAAGAAAAAGAAAGAAATGAATTAAAAAATAAGAAAGTTTAGCACTAGTGTCGCTAGTGGTAAAGAATCCACCTGCCAATGTAGGAGATGTAAGAGACGTGGATTCAATCCCTTGGTTAGGAAGATCCCCTGGAGGGGGAAATGGCAACCCACTCCAGTACTCTTGCCTGAAGATTCCCACAGACAGAAGAGCCTGGAAGGCTACAGTCCATTGGACCACCGAGTTGGACACAACTGAAGCAACTTAGCACCCATGACAGATGCTGTCTTGCTGTGGTAAGGACTGCCCAGGCTGAGTCTTCTGTGTTTTGTTATAGGAATTAAAAAAAAAAAAAATTAGGAAGTAGTAACTGACTTGACAACTCAGTTTTTACATAGGGCTGATTAATAGAAACAAGATTCGTGTCATTTGAAGAACAAGATGGCGTACATAAAAATTAGTTGGCAGGATTTCCACTGATGATCTTCTCATCTCATCTCATCAATAAGATCAATGAGATCTCATCTCACCTCACCAATGAGATGGAAGAGTCACATGACCCTATATGTTAAAACACCAAGATAATTTTTTTCTACCTATCCTAATTTAGAGAGACCCAAATCAAATGAAGAAGATTATGATTTAGGACAGAAACACTTGAACAGAGTCTGAATTTTTCCCTCCAATTAAAATGGTGGTATTTGACTAAGTTTTACCAAGAGGTCAAAAATGTGTTCTTCCAATTTCTAATGAAAGCTCTTAGGCTAGATGCAAAGATTTAGGTCAATTAGCCTTCTAAAACTCAGGGCAAATGTTATGCACAACTATTTTGGTTGAGAAAAGGGACTAATTATTTTAATGTAATAGAACATCAGACCCAACAACAATACCAGGAGTGTGCTTAGAAACCCTCACCCAGAAGGACGATTGACATTCTAAACAGTGTGGGAACAAAATGACTTTAAAGGTCAAAATTGCTAAGTGGGGAACAGCAGTGCTCATTTATGGGAACACTGTACAAGTCTCAGGGCAGAAGATGCCTATGTTTTCTTTACCTTTATTCTCAGATGCCATTTTGAAATGCAGATTAAAAACAGAATTTGACCTTTTTGTAGAGCAATTGGCTTCCCTGGTGGCTCAGACACTAAAGAATCTGCCTGCAATGCAGGAAACCCAGGTTCGATCCCAGGGTTGGGAAGATATACCTGGAGAAGGAAATGGCAACCCACTCCAGTATTCTTGCCTGGAGAATTCCGTGGACAGAGGAGCCTGGAGGGCTACAGTTCATGGGTTCACAAAGAACTGGACATGACTGATCAACTAACACATACTAGTGGAGGTTGGTTGTAATACGATCACTTAAAGTAGTATAATAGTGTAGAGCAATTGGTTGGAATTGGACAGAGGAAAGAATCCCCACAGGAGTTGATGAATAGTGATAAATGTGCCACTTGGAAGTCAGTGTTTATAAAAACCTGAGGTAGATATCTGGAATACAGCTATGTTCACAAACTAGTATATTCTACAATTATTAGTTAATGGCATCTGGTTTCTACCCAGTCACTGGTAGTATGTAGTTAGTGGCTAAAGATAATTTATGTTGAGAAAAAGTAAGGATAATATAACTTAATTGATGTACTGTGTATCAATTAATATTTTTATCTTTCTTCTAATTGTATGTATTGTAAGAAAAGGGTTATAAGTTCATTGCTAGAACTAAATGAAAATTAAACCTACATACACAGTGACTCATAGGAAAAGAGTATATTTCTGCAAGCTCATCTGAAGCATCTAATTAATGTAATACCTATGGAGAATTGGGGCTTCGCTGGTGGCTTAGATGGTAAAGAATCTGCGTGCAGTGCAGGAGACCCAGGTTCAGTCCCTGGGTCAGGAAGAGGAAATGGCAACCCACTCCAATATTCTTACCTGGAGGATCCCATGGACAGAGGAGCCTGGCAGGCACAGTCCAGGGGGTTGCCAAAAGTCCAGCACAACTAAGCAACTAACACTTTCAATTTCATGGGGAATTACTGGCCAGAAAAAAATAAATAAATAAGTGGCTTTAGATAGATTACACACTCTATTACAATCTTACACGTGTTCAAATGACTATGGGTAACAAAACAATAAAAAGCAAGATATCTGATCTTAAAGTTTACTGTTAAAAGATCTCAGAAGGAATATAGCTCCTATCAACATGCTTGTATGTGAAAGTCACTCAGTCCTGTCCAAATCTTTGTGACCCCATGGACTATAGCCTGCCAGGCTCCTCTGTCCATGAAATTCTCCAGGCAAGAATACTGGAGTAGGTTGGCATTTCCTTCTCAAGGTATCTTCTTGCCCCAGGGATCAAACCCGAGGTCTCTCGTATTGTGGGCAGATTCTTTACCATCTGAGCCACCAGGGAAGTCCATCAATATGCTTAGTAGCAATAATTCATGATGCTCAGTATATGTTTCAAAACCAAGGTGGTCATTGGGATCTTAAAAGGCTTTCTTTAAATGAAATATTACAGAAACTGTTTTAAGGCAAATAACACAAAGATAACTGAGACACACATCTCAAGGACATATTAATTGAAGTTAGAGAGTAAATTGAGAAGAAAGTTACCCAGAGATTTTACAGTCCATTCTGGTCAAATCCCTTTGAAAACATGCAAATGACAGATATTTGTTAAAGTCGCTGATGGTATTTACCAGCAGAATATGCCTTATTTCACCAGGATTGCTTATAAAACACCCAACAGCCCATTGATGTTGAGGATGCATAGCTACCTGGAAAATGTCAGACAAGTTATTGATACATAAAATGGATACATTGCATTATGATACTAGTTACCTTTTATGTAATCAGGGATGGCACATAGCATTTAGAAAACTCAAATATTATGTCTGAATCTCAGTATTTTCTAATGAGTTAGGAAAATGGGAAACTAGTCTGTAATCTAGGCATATTGCTGCTTCACTTGGTGCCTCAGGACTACTTATGTCTTTGAAATTATGATTGAAGTTTGACATTGTGTAATTCTAAGATTCTTGTATGTGATTTGATGATCTGAAATCTCACATTATCTCAATATATAATTTCTTGAAAGGCAATATACACTCTACCTAAATTGCAAAGCTTTAAATGGAGAATGTCTTTTTTTGTTTAGTTTTCTTTTCTAAGAAGGAGGAAAGAGAAACTACCATTGCTATAGGAAAGCATGCAAGTTACCACTCCAGGCTCTAAGTCCAAATAGTGACCTCTCCTTTCTGAAGTTCATAACTTTTTTGTTTGCTCAGAATGGGGGAAATGGATTTTAAGACAATTCTTGTTTGATTCACTAAACAAACATATAATTTACTGTCTATTTTCTATTCCATGTTTTGATTTGTGATGTGAGAATGTGTCATTTTCTCAAGGACTAAAAGACAATATAAGAATAAACTTTTTTTAAAAAAGAGCAAAAGAGTCATATCAAAAGAAATTATGTCATGTGCATGCTCAGTGTTGTCTGACTCTTTGCAGCTCCATGGACGGTAGCCTGGCAGGAACTCAGGTTCCTGAGTCCATGGAATTCTCACAGTCAAGAGTACTGGAGTGGGTTGCCATTTCCTACTCCAAGAAATCTTCCTGACGTAGAGATTAAACCCACGTCTCCTGTGTCTCTTGCCTTGGCAAGCAGATTCATCATCACTGAGCCACCTGAGAAGCACATATCAAAAAAATATTTAACCAAAAATAGAATATTTTTTTTCTAACTGCCATCATCAACCAATGTACAAGTCACTTTTCCTGTTTGTGAGATTTTTGAATTTTAGCTTACACAATTCCTCTACAGTCGTACTCCTCATGGCATCAGTGTCCATATATACAAATTGCTCAAAATTCTGGCCTCTAAATTAATTTTGCTCTCCAAATAAATCATTGCTTATCTTCTACTTGGTTTTCCCAGGTAGCTCAGTGGTTAAGAATCTGCCTGCCACTGCCAATGCAGGAGGCACGGGTTTTGGTCCCTGGGTTATGAAGATACTCTGGAGGAGGAAATGGTAAGCCACTCCAATACTCTTGCCTGGAGAATTCTACAGACAGAGGAGCCTGACAGGCTACAGTCCATGGGGTTGCAAAGAGACATGACTGAGCACAGTGAAGCCTGGGCTCAACACCCAATCTTATGACCATACTTTCACACCATTTATCATATTAGCACCACTTGTGAAATAGCCAGTTGATGTATTCCACAACTTGAAACTCCTGCCTACACTTCTTACACATATAAGTAATACAATTTCAAAATCTCTTAGCTGCAATTTCAAATGCTGAAAATGATGCCTTTTTTTTTTAAATAACTTTGTGCTAAAACTCAGTTTGTTGTTAACTTGACCCCATTGACTTTCTTTGTCTCACATTATAGTCATTGGTTCTCTCACTTTATGTGACTCTGCATATATTTAGATGAAGGGAAATAATTTTCTTTGATCAATGAGTCCTTCTCCAATCTCAGTTGGAAATGTTACACAAGATTAACTTATGTGTTACTTAGCATATTAGCTTATGTAATTCCGAAGCATGCTAAATGATAAGAACATCTGGTCCCAAGGGTTTTAGATAAGGGATTATATATCAATAATTGATTTAAACCTGCCCAAGATATAAAATCCTTGTATTCAGCCTATTTTTGTTTTTACTACCACAATTCACCACCTTTCTTCTATTTCTCAGTACTTGTTTAGAATAAGTCCATCATTTTAATGAAAATTTACAAACCCCACAAAATATTCTTGTATTATTAACAAAACAACAATCCACTGGCATTTTTCCTGCCTGCATCTCAACATTTGAAGTTACATGACCAGTTTGCTTTAAATTTATCATTAAAAAATACTAGTTTCTCAATTTATTCCCTAGCAATGACAAATTCCCTAAACCACATGTTTTCTAATTGTTTTATTCACTTTCAGCTGACATATCTTTTCCCCAGTTACTCTTAAGTGATTGCCAACTGGTTCTACACCCATCCATTATTGAGGTAATTGAAGGACTCAGAGAAGAAAAAACCATATCTTTCCCCCTGCAAACCCATATTTTGCCCTCAGTTCCTCTATCTCAGTTAACTTTAATTTTCTCATAATATGCATTAACTTGGAGGTGTCTTATTCTCTTATTCATTTAGTTGATTATTATCTGTCTCCATTCCAGCCAAATTAGAAGCCCCAATGAAAGGGGCTTTTGTCTTATTCCCTCTTGTATCTCCAGCTCTAGAATTAGTGTCTGTTCTATATAAGATGTTTGAAGATATTAATTACCTAATTTATTCTTGAATATCAATTTTATTATAATTTACTAACAATTGACTCCTGGTTATAGGTGAATGAGTTCTAATTCAAAAGAAAAAGGACTTTTATTTTTTCCTGTGCCAGTAGTTTTAAGACAGATGCCTTTCATTTTGCTTATCATTAAACAAAAAAAATTGGCACCTAATAAAAGAAGCTGTATTTACTTTTCTTGGAAGAATTTCCATTTGGGTTTTACTGAATTACCTGAAATAGCATAACATTTTCAAAATGTAAACATTAAAAAATGTGGATACTTCTTTCAAACCAGATCAAAATCCTCCTCTTGTGTTTAACACTTTATGAACCTATCAAGTACAGAATGTGGTTCTCTCAATGTGATTCAATGTTTAGCTATTGTTTATCCAAGAAAGATGATTAATGTACTTTTTCTTTTCTGAAGAATCCCTTGTTTTAAATTTGACACTTCAAGTGTATTCACAAACTCACTACATACTTTTTAGTTCTGTGTGTTTGGCACAGGGTCCTTTCAGAGCCTTATTCTTCTGTGATTATATTTTAAAAGAAGAAGAAAAAGGGGAAGGAAGAGTGGAAGAAAATAGAGGAGGAGGAGGAAAGATGAAGATGACAGAGAAGCTAAAGTCACACTGTCTCCAGCTTTAGCTTATATACTGTGAAACTAGACTCATAAAGTTTTATCTCCCAGCCTCTCTTCCTATGCTATTCCTGGAATCTATGAGCCTTAAAACACACTTTAGGAGGTTTTGTTATCTTTCCCCAGATACCGAATTAAGGGCCAGCACAATTTCACATTATATAAAACTGCCACCCAGGGTCCAGATTCTTCTTTTAGTGCCCTTTCCTTTAAGCAGTTTCTCACATTCTCTGCTCATCCCATCACTCTAGATACTTTGGCTGTCATTATTGATTCACACTTTCCATTCAAAGTATGATTTTTTTTTTTCTCTTCTCTAACAAGACTGTGTTTTTCTCAATAACATTAAGCCTTACTCGAAGATGGGACCTTAGGGTGAGATTGTTCTCATTACTTTGTCCAAGCCTAGGGAAATAGGAGAGAAAATGGAAGGCTCAAAACTCTGTCCCTGTTCACACATATCCATTTCTTGACCAAAGGAAAGCAAGATTGGGAATTTATTTATTGATTTATTTTTTTCATAAGAAGCGATCATGCAGTAAAATATTATGTAGCAAATATGCTTGCCATCACACCAAATTATATGCTAATTTATTGGAACAAATGAGTAATAGAAGAAGCTATATAACCTAACCATACTGCTGAATCACCCTTGTCAATTTCTAGTCAACATCAACCGCAGAAGCAATTACACCTTTAATATCCTGGTTTTCTATAATGCACTCTATCTGGAAAGCCTCTTCTGGAGGCACCCACACTTTTCTCAGAGCCCGGTCACCGAGTCTGCCTGGACCTGGACCAGATTTTGTTCCTCTGCGTTACACAGTATGTAGAGCACTCATCTGCGTGTTATCTGTGTTTCAGGATACTTGAGTTCAGTAAGTCTTTTTTATCTCAAACAAGGTCACCATTTAAGGTTTGATTAAATCATCAAAAGACTTTTGAGCTTTTAGCAATTAGCTAATTCTTCTCACAAATATTATCCTAGGCAGAAAACCACCTGCCACAAGACACCCTAGATATTTGTTGGAATTCTAGGAATGACAGAGGATGAGATGGCTGGACGGCATCACCGACTCAATGGGAATGAGTTTGAGTCAACTCCGGGAGTTTGTGATGGATAGGGAGGCCTGGCGTGCTGAGATTCATGGGGTCGCAAAGAGTCGGTCACAACTGAGTGACTGAACTGAACTGAAATGCATGGATAAAATAATAAATCAAGCCTTTGTTAATTAGTGAATACTAAGCCAGGGGAATGTGGGCAAATGTAATGTATTGAGCTATTATGTGCCCTATTCTTCATATAGGCTCACCGAAGTGATTTATATTTTAAAAGTGGGTATTTTATTGTTAGTAATGAGAGAATTGGTTCTCAGTGAGTCAAAGTCAAGTTGAAGTTCAAGTCTTTAAATTACTTCCTGGTGTGTCCAATAGTGTTTGGAGGTAAAGTTTGGGAATAAATCCAACAGTAATATATACATATATATTTATATATCAACAGCTAAACCTACTTTAGGGCTTCCCTGGTGGCTCAGAGCGTAAAGAATCTGCCTACAATGTGGGAGACCTGGGCTCAATCTCTGGTTTGGGAAGATCCCCTGGAGAAGGAAATGGCAACCCACTCTAGTATTCTTGCTTGGAGAATCCCATGGACAGAGCAGCCTGGTGGGCTACAGTCGACGGGGTCGCAAAGAGTCGGACACGACTGAGTGTTTTAATTTAACTTAACTTAAGCTTACTTTAAGAGAATTTATTATGATTACCAAAACAGCATGTTAGCATTGCTAAATGAATTATAAAGGTTTGATTAAGAAAAATATTGAAGTAGAACTATTATCTGAAGTATTATTTTTTTTCAAATGAACTAAATTCAACATGCAATCTCATCTATTAAACAAAGAAATAAATGTTTTGCCTCTATTAGGTTTTGTCATTTGACCCCCCCCCCCCCAAATGCTCAAATAAAGTTCATGACTGCTGAGTGTATTACCTGGGGCTTCATAATGCTAAGATTCAGAACTCTTTTTATACTTCCTTAGAAACATTTTTGAAAGCACATACTTTTATTCTTAACTTATGATCACTTTAAAGTCAATGTAATTAGTCATTCAAAACAATTTCTGTAGTGGGGCAATTACCTGCTCAACTTCTAGAACAAACTGGAAAATTAGAAACTGGTACTGTTGAAGTTTACAATGTCAAGAACCACACTGGATCATTCATACAGCCTTCAGTTCTATACCTCTCATTTGCATTCTTAATACTAATACCCTGCAGTGCTGCTGACAAGTGTTTAAATAGAACCATAATAGTCTTTGCAGACCATGTATTCAGTTTTCTGCACTTTGTTTATCAAACAATTCTCTACAAACTTAGGAGCCATTAAGTAAGCCACTGTAAAATGCACAGTTCTTTTTTTTTTTCTTAACTATGTTTAAAAAAAATTTAGGTTTCAAGCGATATTAAAAGTAGATGTGAAAGGTCTATAAGTTTGTGATGCTGAATTAACTTTATGTAAATTTAAAGTATTGTAGGAACTGAATTCAATCTAGATTGCAAGCAAGAAAAAATAATTATCCTTATTGTTACTCCAGAATGACAATAAGAAAATACTTAAAAATACCCCCTAAAACATAGTGACTGTGCCATCCATTAATTCTTTCTAATATAATAGATGAGTTATTCAGAAAGAAAGAAAATGACCCCACAAAGAAGAGTGAAGATATGTGGCTGGAGCCAAGAATAATCTGTAAGTGTATGGGTAAATCTAAACAAATGTTGAAACTGCAAAACCAAAATGCTCCCATTGGTGATAACTATAAGATATATTCAGAAGAGCAGACAATAATATCTGTTTGTAAGAAACAGAAGAGAGAAAAATTTAGATGCAGTATTGCAAGATCATTTATGGTTTTAAAAATGAATGAAGAAATTTATTCACTTCAACTTTTTTAATGAAACAGGCATTATAACTTCAATAATAACTGCTTTAAAGGTAGAAGTAGAGTGCATAACTTCCAAAATGCTAAGATAAACAGATAAAAATACATATTTTATGTAACACAGAAAATAAAATAATAAAAAAATAGAAATTCAAAATAATACAGGAGAAATAAATCTTAATATATAATATTTCCATATTAATGAAAAACACTTAAAACTGAATGATTGTACAAATACTACTGATACAGACTGAGGGATAAAGCCCAGAAGATCGTTAGAGTAACATTTATACTTCTAAAAACTTCTACAGGGGAAATTCTGAAAGAGATGGGAATACCAGAACACCTGACCTGCCTCTTGAGAAACCTATATGCAGGTCAGGAAGCAACAGTGGGAACTTGACACGGAACAACAGACTGGTCCCAAATAGGAAAAGTAGTACGTCAAGGCTGTATATTATCACCCTGCTTATTTAACTTATATGCAGAGTACATCATGAGAAACTCTAGGATGGAGGAAGCACAAGCTGGAATCAAGATTGCTGGAAGAAATATCAATAACCTCAGATATGCAGATGACACCACCCTTATGGCAGAAAGTGAAGAAGAACTAAAGAGCCTCTTGATGAAAGTGAAAGAGGAGAGTGAAAAAGTTGGCTTAAAGCTCAACATTCAGAAAACTAAGATCATGGCATCCAGTCCCATCACTTCACGGGAAATAGATGGGGAGACAGTGGAAATAGTGTCAGACTTTATTTTTTTGGGTTCCAAAATTACTGCAGATGGTGATTGCAGCCATGAAATTAAAAGACGCTTCTCCTTGGAAGGAAAGTGACTACTTTGCCAACAAAGTTCCATCTGGTCAAGGCTATGGTTTTTCCAGTGGTCATGTATGGATGTGAGAGTTAGACTATAAAGAAAGCTGAGCACCGAAAAAATGATGCTTTTGAACTGTGGTGTTGGAGAAGACTCCTGAGAGTCCCTTGGACTGCAAGGAGATCCAGCCAGTCCATCCTAAAGGAGATCAGTCCTGAGTGTTCATTGGAAGGACTGATGCTGAAGCTGAAACTCCAATACTTTGGCCTCCTCATGCGAAGAGTTGACTCATTGGAAAAAGCACTGATGCTGGGAGGGATTGGGGGCAGGAGGAGAAGGGGACGACAGAGGATGAGATGGCTGGATGGCATCACCAACTCAATGGGCATGAGTTTGAGTAAACTCCGGGAGTTGGTGATGGACAGGGAGGCCTGGCGTACTGCAGTTCATGGGGTTGCAAAGAGTCAGACACGACTGAGAGACTGAACTGAACTGAACTGAACTGAACTGAATAGGGGAAATAGCTAGGCATTGTTTTTATGTTTTGGAGATTATGAAGGTAAGTATGACATAAAAGCAATAAACATGGATTGATAAATTTTGCTACATCAATATTTTAATTTTCTTTATTTCAAAAAATGTTTTAATCTAGAAGAAGATATTTTCAAGGCATAAACTAGATTATTATTCACCAAACAAACATAGGGAGGGTCCACAAATAATAAGAAAAAGCAACAAATTCCACTTTTGTGTATAATCTAAGGCTTCCCAGGTGGCTCAGTGGTAAAGAAGCCTCCTGTCAGGCAGGATACTGAAGAGACATGGGTTTGATCCCTGGGTCAGGAAGATTCTCTGCAGGAGGAAATGGCAACCCACTCCTGTATTCTTGCATGGAGAATCCAAAGGACAAAGGAGCCTGGTGGGCTACAGTCCATGGGATCACAAAGAGTTGGACACAACTGAGCACACAGTCTAAGAGAAAATCCTTACACAAAGTAAGAATGGATTAGTATGTATTAAAATTAAGAAACCAGCCCAATATCCAAATAACTTTTGGATAGCAGCATAATGAATCAGTAATCCACAATGAAACTGGGTGTACTAAAGCTGTGCATTTCAAAGTTTTAATCAATATTGAATTTAATCAATGTAAAATTTCAAAAACAGATTGACAAATACCTAAGTAGAATTTATATAAAGTACAAAATGTAAAACACAGTTAGGCTATGAATAGAACATAAAGAGTAAATTTTTTAAAAGTTACACGAATATTCTAAAGCAAATTTGGACAGAGAGAAAGAAGAATATTATCAGTCTAGGAGAATGGTAGCTTCAAATGCACATTTTAAATTTTATTTCTGAAATGGATTTTAATGCTGAAATATTTAATTGTATTATTATTCATAATTTTTGAATATTAAATACATGACATGATTAATTTTGAACTGTACTAATTACATCTCAGGTTATTCTGAGGATTAGTGTTATAAAGGTATGCATGAAGCATAGTATCTAGTACAAATGGTTTTAAAGTTATCAAAATTATTCTAAATATATTATTTAACTATGCCTCCCAATAAATGTACAGATATGGTAGAGTAGCTTCATACTCACATATAGAAAATTGTGTTTCAAGTATAAAAAATCTCTTTGCTCATCTGAAGACCATCACAATCTCACAATGTAGCAGTAATTTTTAAAATAACAAGATGATACCAAATTTATGAAAACTTCTACTTTCTGTTTGCTTTAAACATTATTTTACTTTGCTCTGAATTTAATTGTTAGTGCTTGAATTGATATTCTTATTTAATAATATGTAGTTTTTTACTGATATCTTCGTTGAAATACATTGTTTGCTTTCTAGTCATGATCTGAGTCATGTAAGAAATAACAGAAAAATATAATTAATGGGAACATTTCTGTTAAAGAAAAATCATAGAAAGCTAAAGGGAAAAACATACGAGTATAATGAAAGATAATAAGTTGAGATTTACTAAATAGATGGCAAGATTTCATCATTCTTTTGTGGCATTCTCTTCATGTGCCTTAATATTTCATGTGATTTTTTAATTACATTCAGATCATCAAAATCCAAGGGGATAAAAAGACTGATTAACTGTAAATTTATTTGTCAGTTTTTTCTTCTCATCATTTAAACTATATGGGGCTTATTTCTTGTATGGGTTTTGCAATAGACATGCTTCTTCAGTTGGGACAAGAATACACTTTCAATTTTAGATACTGCCACCATATTGTACATTATAACTCCATAGATTTTTCATCCTGCATTAGTGAGTCTTTGTATCTTTGACCAACATCTGCACATTTCCCTCACCCACCAGCCCAGGGCATCACCATTCTACTCTCTGCTTTCATGAGTTCAACTTTTTTACATTCCACATACAAATGATATCATGCAGTTTTTCTCTTTTTGTGTCTGGCTTATTTCACTTTGCATAGTATCCTCCAGGTTCATCCATTTTGTTCCAAATGACAGAATCCCCCTTTTGTTAAGGCTGAATAATATTCCACGTACATACATACCACATTTTCTTTATCTGTTCATCCATCTTTGGACAATTAGGTTGATTCAATATCTTATCTATTGTGAATTATGCCTCAATGAACATGGAAGTACAGCTGTCCCAAGATAGTGATTTAATTTCTTTTGGATAGGTAATCATAAAATAAATGATGGGTCATATGTTGGCTCTATTTTTAGTTTTTTGAGAAACCTCCATAATGTTTTCTGTAATGTTTCTTATGTCCATTCCCACCAATAGTATACAAAGGTTCCCTTTCCTCTACATCCTTACCAACCTTTGATGAAATCTCATTTTTCATTTTTCCTAACATGCACATTAGCCAGATAAGACTAACTATTTCTAACAGTAAATGTATTTAGGAAGGTGTTCCCTGGTGACTCAGTGGTAAAGAATCCACCTGCAATGTAGGAGACTTGCAGAAGACACAGGTTGGTTCCCTGAATTGGGAAGATGCCCTGGAAGAGGAAATGGCAACCCACTTTAGTGTTCTTGCCTGGGAAATCCCATGGACAGAAGAGTCTTGTGGGCTACGGTCCATGGACACAAAGAGTCAGACACAAGTTACCAACCGAGCATGAGCACATATTTAGGAAACTGTATATAAAAAATATATATATAATGTTTTTCTTATATATGAGTGCTGTTTAAACAAATAAAATAAAGCACTCAAAATTGTGCTTTTTAAAATATTTTATTTTAAAATAACTATGTATCCACAGAATATTGCAAAGAAATGTAGATACTTACTTTCCACTCTTCACTTAGCTGCCTCTCTATTAACATCTTGCATAGCTATACTACAACATTACAACCAGGAAACTGACATTGCTAAAACTGTGAATTATTCAGATTACACTAGCTACAAATGCACTTATATCTGTATGTGTGTGTGTGTGCATGTGTAGATTTAATCAATTTTAGCACATGCATTGTTTTATGTAGATTTATATGCTCTCCCTCAAATCTCTAATCTGGCAACCACTAACATGGTAATCTGTTCTCCTTCTCTATAAATATGTTATTTCATGAATGTTAAATAAGTGAGTTCATGTAGTATGTATCTTCTGAGATTGACTTTTTACATAAAGTATAATTTGTCAGGTTTATACAAAATTTTATGTTTATCAATGCTTTAATTTTAATTTATTTAAATTTGTGATTAAAGGTATTCAGAACTCTGAATACAAGATGATGATTTCAACGAGTCACAAGGGAAGCTTTTGGGATGTTTATAGTATTCTATCTCTTGATCCTAGATACGTGAGTATGTTTACTTTGGACAAATTCACTGAACTGTATATTCATAATTTGTGAACTTTTAGAATATATTTAATCCTGTAATATGAGCTTAAAATGACATGGAAATGATAGAGACCAGTCTGAAATAAATACAGATGAAAACATCTTAAATGGAACCTTAGTAAATAAAAAGCCACTAGCTCTGGAATAATTAATGATCAAATTGTGTTTATTCCTGTAAGCTAAATTTAAAATTATGATATGTAAAATGACAGTCACAAATTAAACAAATTGAGAGACCTAAACGTATTATTTTCTAATAGAGGAGAATCATTAGGTAGATTAAATCCTTCCTTGTACCAAGGGCAAAATTCAAACCTCAAAAGATTAAAGGTTTAAATGTGGCAGATAATGTTTTAATAATTTCAGAATAATGTTTAGGGAAGCATTTTATTATCTTGGGAAAAGAACAGAATTTCTTAAACAAGACACAGTGCTAATCTTAGAAGAAAAGTTTGTATAAATACAAATGCACTAAAGAAAAAGTATTTATTAAATACATCCTTAAAAAATTAAAGTGTAAATTACAATCTCAGAGAAAATATTCACAACATAATTGATAAAAGATTATTTTTAGAGAAAAGATGCTATCTTAAAAACAAAAATGAAGAAAAAAATATGATTGATAAATGGGAAAAATATATGAATAGTTCACAAAGGTGAAAATAATGAATGAAAGTTTTTTAGGCTTATTTTTACAAATGTAAGCAGTTTAATTATCTGCATGCACACCAAAATTCAAACATACTTACTTAAAGGGATAGATCCAAGATGAATTTGAATCCAGCAGCTCTCCACTGCCTATAATTAGTTGTGTGGAACTAAAACACTTTATTAAGCATTAGGAGATAAAATGGTCTAAATCTGAGCTGATAATTAGGACACTGGATCTTGCATTCTAAAAGAACAGTTACAAAATAAACTGGAGAGAATGCAAAAGAAAGGAAGAGGGAAGCAAAAGCAGTCACAACATTGGCAATAGCAGGGACTAAGTCTTGGGTGTTCTGACTTCTAAGTTTTCGCCATAAACAGGACTCCAAGAAATGGAACAAATTGTTTAAGATGACAATGAGTCATCCACAGGATCAGGATTCTAAGTCAAATCTATCCAATTCAGTAGAGACCTTGCTTTTTCACATGAAACACTATTAGAGAACAGAAATCTAATTCTCAATTTTTGGTGTATTTTGACTTGGTCTCACCTTAATGACTCAGATTTAGAAGACTTTTCTTTTTAAGATTTCCAGAAAAGAATGCTTGACAAGTTAGCAAGCATGTATCTCATTAGCTCCTGGGAAATGTCAGATTCATTCACACATTTGGAGAGCTAATGATACATTTCTGGATGTTTTCTTATAAGTAACTTTTCTACCTAATTATAGAACACCTAGAAAGTTCTGTTCTTCTGTGAATTGTGGAAATTCAATCCTATTTTAATTTCAGAAAACATGTACTCTCTGTGAATGTGTGGAGAGTGATATATGGATATACATGAAATACTTATGAATACATAGAGAGTAATATGTAATACTTTTCTGCCTAGTGTTTTACTGTATATACTGTAAATGTGTGTGTGTGTGCATGCTAAGTCCTATCTGACTCTGCAAGATATTAAGCTTAGTTATTTCTAACAATCCATCTGTCTCTTATCCACTCTATAAATGAGTCCATTTTTTAAATCATAAAAACTCAATTTACCCGTCCATTTTAAGTAAGTAGCATTCAGCCCATATTCTTCTAAAGTTTTATTAAGATACAGAGTACACTGCTGACAAAATGCAAGGGGCTTCAATTTAGTTCAGTTCAGTGACTCAGTCGTGTCTGACTTTTTGCGACCCATGGACTGCAGCATGCTGGGCTCCCCTGTCCATCACCAACTCCTGGAGCTTACTCAAACTCATGTCCATCGAGTCAGTGATGCCATCCAACCATCTCATCCTCTGTCATCCCCTTTTCCTCCTACCTTCAATCTTTCCCAGCATCAGGGTCTTTTCTAGTGAGTCAGTTCTTTGTATCAGGTGGCTGAAGTATTGAAGTTTCAGTTTCAGCATCAGCCCTTCCAATGAGTATTCAGGACTGATTTCCTTTAGAATAGACTGGTTGGATCTCCTTGCAGTCCAAGGGACTCTCAAGAGTCTTCTCCAACACCACAGTTCAAATGCATCAATTCTTCAGCACTCAGCTTTCTAGTTTCTTTTTTTTTTTTTTTCCCATTTATTTTTATTAGTTGGAGGCTAATTACTTTACAATATTGTAGTGGTTTTTGCCATATATTATCTAGGGTGAAACAGATCAGCTTTCTTTATAGTCCAACCCTCATATCCGTACATGACTATTTGAAAAACCATAGGTTTGACTAGAGGGACGTTTGTTGCCAAAGGCTTAAATTAAGCAAGAGCTTAAATTAGATTGAAAGTTATTTCATACACACAGAACCAGTTAAAATCCCAAAGAGCCTAGGTACATGAAGCAGTTTTGTTCTGTGATTTTTTTTACCCCCAGGGATTTGTTTTCTTATTTCATGCTCCATCATTTCCACAGCTATTGGCTTCATCAGCATGGTTTGGTGTTGTACTTCCACCACACTGGATATTTCAACCTGCAAAAGGGAAGAAAAGAGGACAAGGGTAAGAAGTCTCCTTTTAAACAAGCACCCCTCATTTCTGTTCATATTTTTTTGGTGAGCACTTACCTGCAGAGCCATCCCTGGCTATAAATGTGAGGATGCGAAAAGTAGTTCATAAGTATGCAGCCCAGAAAGTGTGCCCAAAAAGTAAGTAAAATCTTGTTTTAAAACTAAGTAAAATATTGCTTGGAGTTCCTACTTTATTTTAATAAATTATATAAAAATCAGTAAGGATCAGAATTCATATTATGGCTTTTTACAACTATTTCCCCCAGAGATACACGCTCAAGAACCACGTGTTCTGCTTTACAGGTTTTCAAAGATGACTGCCAACTGTGATGACATTACGAGGGTCACCAACTTTCCAACTTAATAGGTCCATCCCACCTGACCAGTAATCAAGGTCACATATTTTAAGTTTATGTTATAATTTCTGCTTTATCTTAATTGAAGTTTAGACTGCAGTATCAAGAAGTCTTCAAGTGAAATAACTATATTTTGTAGCCTCACCAGAAGCTAGGTACAGCCAGGACGACTTGGGGAATGTATTTTGTAATAAGTAGCACAGCACTTTAAAAATTGAAATGCCACTATCATGCTCAAATGCACCAGTAAATGTCATCTAATGATTCGATTACATGTCAAAGTGAAAGTGAAAGTGAAGTCACTCAGTTGGGTCTGACTCTTTGCGACCCCATAGACTGTACCCCACCAAGCTTCTCTGTTCATGGGGATTCTCCAGGTAAGAATACTGGAGTGGGATGCCATGCTCTCCTTAGGGGATCTTCCCAACACAGGGATCAAATCCAGGTCTCCCACACTGCAGGTGGAGTCTTCACAATCTGAGCCACCAGGGAAGCAAGATACAATTCTCTAACTCATCTTCTTTTTTTCATGGTATCTTGCCTTCATTTTAGCAAGCTCTATATCTCCTTAACTTCCTACTTTTCTTGATCTATGTTTTATGAAAAGTGAAAATGAAAGTCGCTCAGTTGTGTCCAACTCTTTGCAACCTGTATAGTCCATGGAATTCTCTAGGCCAGAATACTGGAGTGGGTAGCCTTTCCCTTCTCTAGGGAATCTTTCCAACCCTGGGATTGAACTCAGGTCTCCTGCACTGCAGGCAGATTCTTTACTAGCTGAGCCACCAAGGAAGTCCCTCTGTAGTTCTTAAATTTCCCTTCAAAGCTGTACTTCCTATTTCTAACTATCTGATTATATCTCCATATTAAATGTACATTCATCTATTTATTAAAGAACATGTGCACTCTTTTCTAGTTCAAGCTTGCCACTGCTCATGATATGTCCTTGTTTATTTTGCATAAAATCTTGTTTGTTTTGCTTTCTCTTTTTGTCAACATTCAATGCATTCTTCAATACTTATGTCAAATGCTAAGAATAAAATACTCATGAGAACTCAGTATTATATGAAGATTTTATCTGTTAAGCTTCAATACAGCTCTACATCTTTTTATGGAACTCATCCTTCAACCAAAGTTCTTTTCCTTAGTCATCTTTGAAGATCATCTTCCCATAAAGTTTCCCTGGTGGCTCAGATGGTAAAGAATCTGCCTGCAATGCAGGAGACCTGAGTTTAGTCCCTGAGTTGGGAAGATCCCCTGGAGAAGGGAATGGCTACCCACTCTGATCCTCTTGCCTGGAGAATTCCATGGACAGAGAGGCCTGGTGGGCTACAGTTCCACGGGGTTGCAAAAGAGTCAGACATGACTGAATGACTGACACTTTTCCATAAAGTCTACTCTGGAATACTAGGATTTATTTGACATCACTTCAGGCATCTGCTATTTTGAATTTCATTCACTTCTTCCCATCTGTCTCCATGGTAAGCGAGTCCATTCAGAATAGATACATTCAGAACCCTCTCAGCATGTCTAAAAAGACATCAGTGGAGATTTCAAAGTGCTGGACTCAATTTTTTTATGTCCCAATAACTGTCCACAATAACTTAGTCAATATTAAGTACTGCATGTATGTTAGAAATTGATATGTACAATTTCTGAAGTGGAGAGCACACTGCAGGAAAATTCAATCATAAGAGAAAAACAATTAATAGTACTGTTCTCAATTGCATCCTGGAGAAGGAAATGGCAACCCACTCCAGTATTCTTGCCTGGAAAATCCCATGGACAGAGGATCCTGGTAGGCTACAGTCCATGGGGTCGCAAAGAGTCAGGCACGGCTGAGTGACTTCACTTCAAACTGCATTGTAGTTCATGAAAAATGCAAATACACTAAAACTTTAACAATGATGGTGTGGCGAAGCCCCAGTTTCGAGACTTGTTTATCTTTCTTCTATATCTATATTTTGCCTCCAATTTATTTATTCTCTCCTAGGTGATGTCTCATCATTGGTTTCATTTGTCTGTTAGCTTTTTTATTTAATTCAAGGACTACATTTTCATTTACAAGACTTCTAGTATTTTGTTTCCCTGCTATTTCCTTTATTCTCACAGTTTCTAGTCCATTTCTCACTTTGAACAGTATAGACACGTTCTCTCATAGTCCTCTATTATCTTTAGTTCTTTGTCAATTATTTCATAGGTATTGTGAAAATTGTTTTTTGGTTTAATAGCCCTGGAATGAAAAGACTTTCTATAAAAGTTTTATTTATGCTTTGTAAGTATATGGGTTATCTAAATTCAAAACACTTTAAAAATTAATTTCTGACATGGAGTTTCTAATACTCATTGATGATTTATAGGCATCTTGCTTCCTTGCTGCATATCTAAGACATTGCAATAAAAACCTATAGGGTCATTGCAAAGATGAGGAAGTATTTCCTCAATGTTGATTTAATGCAAAATGATTGGCTTCATTTCCCAGTAGCTGAGTATGATGATCTATGGCTTGGCCGTTTTCTAACTGGAACTTAACTTGTGTATCACCTTTTGATGTCGCCTGAAATGGTTAACTTTACTTCCTAGTTGCAGTTTTACTTTATCCTCTTTTAGCTTGTAAGTTAGAATTGATTTTCTTTACATTTCTTGAGCTTAATTTGTGTGTCTGACACTTTTGTGACCCCATGGACTGTAGCCCACCAGGCTCCACTGTTCTTGGTATTTCCCAACTTAGAATACTGGAGTGGGTTGCCATTTCCTTCTCCAGGAGATCTTTCCAATCCAGGGATTGAACCCAGGTCTCCTGGGTTGGCAGGAGTACTCTACCACTGAGCCACTGAGAAGTCCTCTGAACTTAACTATCTGCAACTAGAATTTACATATTATTCAATGTAGGAACCCACCCCCATTAGTTCAGCCCACCATGTTGACAAGAGTCCTCTCCCTCCCATCTAACTGCATCCTTTTTCAAACGAATGGCTATTTATCATGGTTCTCCTTTAAGGAGAACTCTATCCCTAATCCAACATGGCTTTCTGTTGCCGCAGTCCTGGTCCCCTGATTCAGAAAATCTGAAATATAAAACATATATATAAATATGTATATAAATATAAATATATATATTAAAATAAATATAAATATAAAAATAATATATATATAATATATATAAATATATATAAAATATAAAACAAGAATAACACATTATATAGTAGAGATACAGTAGCACTAGCCAGGACTTGGCTCTTAAAGAAGCACAGAGACTTTCAGGATGGGTGAGGGCATTCCAAGTCCCATCTTTTTAAAGACTACTCAGTGAGATAGCGCAGGTGTTTTATAACATTTTTGGAGATTAAACAATTAGATCAAATAACCATACACACACAAACACAAACATTAGAGCACAAATACCTGGCTTCAGATGCACTGCCATATAAAAGCACAGTAAGAGAAATATATTTTTATCTATATATACCTCCTGCTATGGGAATATGATGCAATTTATTGTTAAGAAATGTCAACGTTCTCTTTCTCTTTGTTTATTAATCTTTCCAGGCTATATCACTGGGCATGGGTGCCCTGAACTCTTTTTTTTTTTTAAACCCATCAATTGGTAACAAAAAGTTGAGATTTTCAAATTAACCACTTCATGTCCTTCTGGGTCAAACCAAAATGTGAGATCAAGTACCATCTTTCCATGGGGCATCTCTGGTAGCTTAGCTGGTAAAGAATCCACCTGCATTGTAGGAGACCCCAGGTCGGTTCCTGAGTAGGGAAGATCCCCTGGAGAAGGGATAGATTACCCACTCCAGTATTCTTGGGCTTGGTGACTCAGTCAGCAAAGAATCTGCCTGCAATGCTGCAGACTTGGGTTCAGTTCCTAGATTGGGAAGAGCCCTTGGCATGGCATGACAACCCACTCCAGTATTCTTGTCTGGAGAATCTTCATGGACAGAGGATCCTGGTGGGCAGAAGTTAATGGGGTCATAAAGATTCAGACACGACTGAGCAACTAACCACAGCACAGCACATCTTTCTATACAAATTTTGGATACTCTAATGACAATAGATAATATGAGTCAATAGATCTGGAGGGAGGAAATCAGCTTTTTTTATTAACCCTGATCTCATATGTAAAACTGGCAAGTTTGTCTTAATCAAGCTACTAGATCATGAAGCTTTAAAATATGAAGAAAGTTTCCAACACACTGTTTTCTACAAGTCAGGGGATAATTTTTAAATCTGTTAATTAAATTTTAATTGTAGTAATGTTTGTTTGGGCTTCCCAGGTGACTCAGTGGTAGAGAATCTGCCTGTCAATTCTGGAAGACATGGGTTCGATCCCTACTTGGGCAGATCCCCTGGAGAAGGAAACAGCAACCTATTCCAGTATTCTTGCCTGGAAAATCCCAGGGACAGAGAATGTTGAAGGGCAACAGTTCATGGGGTCACAAAGAGTCAGGACTTAGAGACTGATCAATGATTGTTTAGAGAAACATCAACCCCACAGGACTGAGAATTAAAGCCCAACAGAGTGTTTTAGTATAAAAAATTCAGAGATTTTCACAGGCTAAACCAGACACATTTTCAACATCTCTTTATCTATTTGGTAAATATCTATAAGTTCCATAGTTGATCTTAGAAAGTATTATTTTTCCCAGAATTGTATAAAGTACAAAAGCTTACACAGACTTTTGAACTCTGGGGGAGAACGTGAGGGTGGGATGTTTTGAAAGAACAGCATGTATATTATCTATGGTGAAACGGACCACCAGCCCAGGTGGGATACATGAGTCAGGTGCTCGGGCCTGGTGCACTGGGAGGACCCTGAGGAGTCGGGTGGGGAGGGAGGTGGGAGGGGGGATCGGGATGGGGAATACATGTAACTATATGGCTGATTCATGTCAATGTATGACAAAACCCACTGAAATGTTGTAAAGTGATTGGCCTCCAACTAATAAAATAATATTAAAAAAAAAAAAAAAAGCTTATTATTAGTGTTTGTGACCATAACTTGCAATTTTCTCTATCAGGATATGAAAGAAATCATTATATAGAAAGAGAAAAAAGCTTATTTGCTGTCCATTTTTAAAAAACGATGCTTTACTGTTGAAGAAAAATACTCCATTGCATTAGAAACAAGCACTGTTTTGATATTATTTTATGTCTTGTATGTCTTTGGGTAAAAATTCATGAAAATTAATCATTTAAAGAAAAAATCCATAACTATTGCCATAAAAACATTATGTATAAGAAGAACAAATAGTATTAGTAGTTATTTAATGGCCCCATAAATAGTGTTATTAAGTTTGATCATTTACTTAAGATAGTATTTGACAGTTCCACTGTAAAATTAAGTTTTTGCTTCTTTTTTCATTAATTAGTGATCTGTGAAAAATAATTTTAGACAGTTATATCCTAACATTTATAATCTAAAGATTTCTCATTAACTTTTGATTTTTGCCTAGTCAGTCACTACTATTGTAGTGGTTAACTGTTGATTTTTTCTATTTCTATGATTTTCTCTAAATTTTTAACAAGCATTCTTATATAAATAAAGTTTTTCCTCCCCTTTTCAATATTTTAATATTAAATGTCAATATTTGGTAATGATTTAGTCCAATACTTTAGTGTAACATAAGAATATAGGTCAAGTGTATACCTATAATTTGAAATATATTTTATCCAGAAATCACATATTTTTCAAAAAGAATAATTTAATTATCTTTATAAAGATTTCTCTAAAAATCATTTTTACATTAAATGTAATATAGTGAGGTTAATTTTTAAAAGACTATTGCTGGACTAAATCTAAGGGTAAAATTAGGAAAACTTGTAGTTATCACTTTGATTCAAACCACTAAAGGCAAGATTTGTTTTTATTGTTTCTTTCAAATCTACATGGGGCAAATAAATGGCTGACATATTTGACAATGAGACATAAAACAAACTTTAAAGAAGTAAAATAAAAGAATTTCTTCACAGTAGATAAGAGCAAACAAGTATAAGAAAAGGATGCTGTCAGCTAAAGACTAGTGCTACAGGAAGATTTTAACATGAACTGAAATTGATATATAACATGAAATTTTTAAAAACATTGCCAGCATTGAATTAAAAAAAACAGTCCAGTATAATTTATTCAAAAGCTAAAGGAGTGTGTTTATTTTGTCCTAGTAAGAAATGACTGAGAATACTTAAATTGATTGATATTTTAATTTACTAAAAGGAGCTAAAAATAAGATCATATATAAAAAGTACTTAGGATTTTATGTCAACTATAGTTAAATTTTAAAAAGAACTTATAAAACATCAATACAAGTGCAATATACAATTATCAGTAATTTCCATCACATGATTTCTATACAATAGGCTTTAATAACTGAACAGAAGTATCAGTTATTTTTTCTAATATAAAAATGCAATTTCTAGAAGGCTGTCTAGCTACCATGAATTACAGAGAATCTCACAATTTTGACCGTATATATTTTAACAATTTTAAAAGCTCTTGAACACTCTGAAATGTGATTGAATGAAATATAACATATTTAACAAATATCTTTAACACTGGAATGACTATGAAGACATTGGGAGAAACCAAATCCTACTCCCTGATGTTGGGTGCACAAGAGAGTTCTAGTTTCACAAGGTCATAGTTAAGTAAATATGACAATTACAATGCATTCTTTCATTTTAAAGATGGTTTTGATTTGTTCACAAAACAGTTATATCATGATTGTGAACATAAGCGGTTATTTTACAATATTCTTCCCAAATGATGTCTTCTTATTTCAAAAGTAATAAGTTTCTCATTTATAAATGAGAAACCTTGAACTTTCATGGAAATTCCATGAAATTTTAGATAAATACAAATCAGTTCAGTTCAGTCGCTCAGTCGTGTCCGACTCTTTGCAAACCCATGAACCGCAGCATGCTAGACCTCCCTGTCCATCACCAACTCCCGGAGTTCACTCAGACTCATGCCCTTCGAGTTGGTGATGCCATCCAGCCATCTCATCCTCTGTCTCCCCTTCTCCTCCTGCTCCCAGTCCCTCCCAGCATCAGGGTCTTTTCCAATGAGTCAACTCTTCGCATGAGGTGGTCAAAGTACTGAAGTTTCAGCTTCAGCATCAATCCTTCAAATCTACAAATACCTAAGAAGTTATCAGCGTGAGTGCACAATCTGGGGCTTCCCTGGTGGCTCAGATAGTAAAGAATCCGCCTGCAATGTGGGAGAACTGGATTCAGTCCCTGGGTTGGGAAGATCCCCTGGAAGAGGGCATGGGAACCCACCCCAGTATTCTTGCCTAGAGAATCCCCATGGCCAGAGGAGCCTATTGGGCTACAGTCCATGGAGTTGCATAGAGTCGTACACAGCTGAGCAACTAAGCACACACACACACACACAGTTTTTAAAATAAAAGTTTGAAAGAATATTGACATATTAATTGATGGCATATTAGTAATTAATTAATTAATTAAGGAGTGAAATATAGCTCAAAAAGAAGAGCTATGGATATAGGGGAGGCTATAGCTTTCACGGATTAAACTTTTGTTTTTCATCAATAATAATGATGATATTTGATCAAGTTTTTAACAAGTATCTTTTTTTATCAGGTAAAAGAACTTTTCTTTCATTAATGAGTGCCAAATTTTTATCAAACATTTCAATGTAACAACTGAGATCAACTTATTTGTTAAAATATATAAACACATTTTTATACTTTCTGATACTAAAACCCTTTTTCTATTGCTGGAACAAAACAAATTTAAATGTGATGTAGTTTATATACATACATTGCAGGTTTCAACTTGGTAACACTGTATTCATGCTTTCTGCACTTACATGTATAAGTGAGTTTCTTCTACAGTTTTATTTTCTTGTATTTTTCTTGATTATTTCTTCCCTGAAAGGCTTGTTAAGTCTTCTCCAAACATAAGTGTGTTAAATGTTAGTCACTTAGTCCAAACCTATTTGAGCCTTCTTTTCTTTTCTAAAGCTTTTTATAGAAAGTTTTTTTTGGCCACTGATTCACAATTTTATATTAATGATTATATATTTTATAAATGTTAGTTTAAAATATTTTTCCTAAAATATCATCTATATTACTCTTTTTCAAACATATTGTTTTCACAAGTCTGAAGATTTTTAAACAGCTTCTACTAATTTATCTCTTCTTTTTTAATATTAATTTACCTTCTCTGTGCTTTTTTCCCTTAATTCCCTAGATTGTCCTAATAGATTGTCTTGTATTTTTGCTCTTAAAGAATCAGTTTTTTGTTTTATTTTCTATTTAGTGCGTTTCCCCATGATTTAATACTTGTTTTATTAATGTCTGATTGTTAAGAATTTCTTTCTCCTACTTTTCTACTTACTCTGTACATTTTTCTTATTTTCTTGAGAGAAAAATTTTAATTAATGTAATTTCATCCTTTCTTATTGTATAATACACCCTCCATTATAATTTGCCTCTAGTCACCACTTTAGCCACATCTCACAAGTTGTTATATCTATTACTTTCATTTTTATTCTGCACTAAATAGCATGAAATTTTTCATGTGATTTCCTGTTTGCATGCCTGCATGCTAAGTCACTTCAGTCGTGTCTGACTCTCTGCAACCCTATGGACTGTAACCCACCAGGCTCCTCTGTAATCCTGTCTCTGGGATTCTCCAAGCAAGAATACTGAAGGATGTAGCCATTTCCTATTCCAGGGGATCTTCCTGACCCAGGGATGAAACCCTCATCTCTTGCATCTCCTGCACTGGCAAGCAGGTTCTTTACTACCAGCCCCACTCCGGAAGCCTAATTTTCTGTTTACATCTTATCATTTACAAATGTGCTTTATACTTTCCAATTAAATGTTTATTGTTTTCTGGGGTTTTTTGTTTGTTTGTTTGTTTTTAATGTTTAGATTGAATTGCATTGTGATTTCCATAATATCAGATTTTTAATTTTTAAAACTTCATCAGTACATTATTATCTATCTTAAATACATTCTATATGGCTTCTTTGATATCTCAGTTGGTAAATAATCCACCAGCAATGCAGGAGACCCCTGTTCAATTCCTGGGTGGGGAAGACCCACTAGAGAAGGGGTAGGCTACCCACTCCAGTATCCTTGGGCTTCCTTGTGGCTCTGCTGCTAAAGAATCCGCCTGCAATTTGGAAAACCTGAGTTGGTCCCTTGGTTGAGAAGATCCCCCAGAGAAGAGAAAGGCTACCCACTCCAGTATTTTGGCCTAGAGAATTCCATGGATTTTATAGTCCATGGGGTCGCAAAGAGTCAAACACGACTGAGTGACTTTCACTTCATTTCACTTCATATGTCCTTGAAAAGAATTTATGTCCTTATTATATGTGTAAGGATCAACATCCACCTACTAGATTGGATAGGTTAAAATTTTATTTTTAGTTTTTGTAGTATTTTGCTTTAAATATTTTAAAACTGTGTTATATTCTTATGCATTAATGATGTCACCTATCTTTGGTGTATTGTTGAGGTTGTAGTTATGCTATTTATATAGCATCCTTAGGATAATGTCATTCCATTTTGATTATAATGAATGTTTTTAGATTAATGTTCTCTGCGTTTCAATCTTTCATTTCTTTTTCTGACATATCTCTATATTCAGCTTTATGCTCCTACACTATATGTCTCTCTGAATAGTAGATAGTATTTTAAAATAAAATCTGATATTCTTTGTTAGTAAGATAATCACATTCCATTTTCATGATAATGATAATATTTGGATTTATGTCTGCTCTCTGTGGGTTTCTATTTATTATGTCATTTTAATTTTCTCCTTTCCTTTTTCTTATTGAAATGATGTCTTTAATTTTTCTTTCACTAGTTTTGAGCCTAATGGATATATTTAAAGTGTAAGTTTTTTTTTACATTAATTGGCATATATTTAACCTTTAAATATGGTTTCAAGGTTATATTTAACCATAAATCAAACCCACACCTGAAAAGATTTCACTAAACACAGAATAGCACTTTCCATCTCACTTGTTATGATTCCCTTAAACTATGACATTTTTTTTGTTCAGTTTTCATTCTTATAAATAAACTGATATAACAGTAAGCCATTAGTGAGATGATAGCTAGTGGATAAACAAATGATTAGGGTTCTCTGGAGAAACAGAATCAATAATATAAATATAAATAGATTTGTTTTAAGGAATTGACTCATACTATTGTGGAAGCCAAAAATTCTAAGATCTGCAATCAGCAACCTGGCTCCCCAGCAGAGCACATGGTGCTCTTACAGTCTGAGTTCAGAAGCATGAGAACCAGGAGAGCTGACCTTGTAGTTCCAGGCAGACTCCAAGGCCTAAGCCTGGAGAGCTGACGTCCAAGCATAAAGACAGGCAGAGAGAGTGAATTCTCTCTTACTCCCCTTTTTGTTTCGTTTAGGCCTTCAATAGATTGGATGCAGCCTACGCACACTGCAGAAGGCAATCTGCTTTATACAGTCTACAGATTCAAATATTAATCTTATCCAGAATCACACTCACAGACACGTCTAGCATAATGCTTAACCAAAATCTGACTAGGATATCCTTGGTGGCTCAGTGGTAAAGAACCCACCTGTCGCTGCAGGAGACATGAGACATGGGTCTGATCCCTGGGTCAGGAAGATCCCCCTGGAGAAGGAAATGGCAACTCACTCCAGTATTCTTGCCTAGGAAATCCCATGGACAGAGAAGCCTGGCAAGCTACAGTCCATGGGATCACAAAGGGTCAGACATGACTTAGCAGATAAACAACAATAACAAATATCTGAGTATCCTGTGGCTCATTCAGGTTGACACATAGAACTAACCATAATAGTTGGAGAGACAGATAGATTCACTTACTGTTGTATTTCACCCCTTCCTTGATTCCTGTCTTCCTTTTTCTGACTCCTTCATTCTGTCTTTTTCTTCTTCCTGAAGTAAGTCCTTCTGTGATTATGTCATTGTGGATGGATCCATAGGCATTACTATCCTCCTTAGCTTTTATATCTTTAAAAGTCTTTGACTTTCATGCTTGCATGCTTAGTCACTTCAGTCATGTCAGTCTGTGACCCCATGGACTGTAGCCCACCAGGCTACTCTGTCCCTGGGATTTCCCAGGCGAGAATACTGGAGTGGGTTGCATTTCCTTCTCCAAGATTTTCATGGGTGAATGAAATTTATCTGATCACAGAATTGTCATAATATGTTTCCTTTGCCTCAGTACTTTGGAGTCATTCCCCTTCCCTCCTTCTATCACCTCTTGCTGAGGTTAAGTCTACTAGTTTTAGAGGTGATCCCTTTTACCTCCTCATGAAGGATTTTCTCCTTGCCTTTTTCACTCTGCCATTTCTCAATGATAATCTAGGTAATGATAATCTACCCACCTGCCAATGCAGGAGTCGTAAAAGATGCAGGTCCGATCACTAGGTCGGGAAGATCCCCTGGAGAAGGGCATGGCAACCCACTCCAGGATTTTTGCCTGGAGAATACAATGGAAGGAGGAGTCTGGCAGTCTGTAATCCATAGTGTCACAAAAAGCTGGACACGGCTGAAGAGACCTAGCATGCAAGCATATCTGTTAATTTTTCTGTTTACTTTTTTCTTCCAACATTTGTCATGGTATTGAATGCTTCAATACAAATGAATGTATTCAATACAAATTGAATGCTTCAATACAAATTTTGTCTTTGTCCAGTCTGGAGCTTCCCGTTTGTTGAATTACTCATTATCACTGTCTTTTATTTTGATTTCCAGAATTTCTAATTTGTTTCCTCTTATATTTATTTGTTGCTATATCCAGAGGATTTGCTATGGAAAGTATGATTCTCTAATTATCAGAGTCAGTATCACCTGGGAGCTTGTAAGAAATGCATAATCCCAGGCCCTGAACTAGATTTACTGACTCAAATTCTACATGTTAACAAAATCTCTCAGTAATTCTTATATCTGTTGGACTTCGAATTTCATAGACATATTCATATTGAAGTCATCTTAGTATTGTTCTAATTTGTTTTTATCAGAAATAAATTCATTTATTAATAATGATATCATCTTTATTTAATTTGTTAAAATTTATTTTTAATTGAAGGATAATTACTTTACAATATGGTGTTGGTTTCTGCCATACATCAACATGAATCAGCAGTAGGTATACATAGTCCCCTCCCTCTTTAACCTCCCTCCCGCCTCCCACCCCATCCCACCTCTCTAGGTTGTCACAGAGCACTGGGTTTGTGCTCCTTGCTGCATACCTTGATTGGATTTTCTACTGTTAATTTTCAACTTGGACTTTGGGCACATTTTTTTGGATCCAACTTGAGGGCTAGGGTCTTCTAAAAAATTATTTCTTGTCTGTGTTCATACATTAGAGTCATCTTCATGCTATCTCCAATCTAGACTCTAACACAGCTGTGAAAAGACAATAACATGGGATATACTTGCACAGTTAATCATTGATGGAACCAATAGTCTGTAGTGAATCTCCTGCTTTTGCTGCTTCCTGCAACTACCCCAGATGAAAGCTGTGGACCAGACATAGACTTTGGTTACTGTCTCATCTTTACTCACCCACCCACCTACACATGAGAAACCTAGTTCTCTGGCAGCAACTTTCTGACAGTGAGAGTGGTTTTATTCCCTTTCACAATCGCTGGGGGATTTTTGATATCTATTTTCTTCCAGGAGTAAGCTCCAAGCTACCTACCCTCTTCCTGTCCCACCAACCAGCACTTCCATCACTTTAGCTTACACCCTGGATTGCATTTCAGTACTTTTCCCGGTAACCAGAGCTCTTTAGTCGTAAGTTTGCATCATAGGTGTACAATCTACATTCATTTCCAATTTTCAATCTCAATTTCTGTGTGTTTGGAGAAGGAGGAATGTTAAGCATAATCTCAGAGTACCATATGGACTTCAAATCCTAGCCTCTTTAAATATTTTATTTAATACTCAGCAATTACTTGGTCAAGTATTGTTATATTCCCTTTTAACAAATGAAAAAGCCAAGGATTATGTTAATTAAATCTGTCCCAAGTCACACCAAGCATGTTAAACCTAGGTCTTGTTAATAGAAAAAAAAACTTGTTCATAATGGCTGCAAGTAAATAGTTTTCCATATTTGCTTCTATTAAAACTTTAGAGTTCATTTAGGCCTTTTGTATGATAAATATAAAAACAATAATAATAATAACACAATAATCCATTTTCACAAATATCCCAGATGACTTGGTGGTAAAGAATCTGTCTACCAAGCAAGAGATACGGGTTTGATTGCTGTGTTGGGAAGATCCCCTGGAGGAGGAATTGGAAACCCACTGCATTATTCTTGCCTGGGAAATTCCATGGACAGAGGAGCCTGGTGGGCCACAGTCCTTGGGGTCCCAAAGAGTTGGCCATGACTGAGCCACATGACAAACACACACACATGAGCATCATGAGGCTTTGTTTGGCATGTTGGAGTGCATTATTTTTTGCAAGAAGAAATTAGCACTAAAAAACATACAAGTGGAATTTTAGTAAATGTTATAATGAGCTGCAAGTCAGTGCTGTGAAGTAGAAAATAGTTAAGATGGAGGGATGCATAGAAAACTTTATTTCACTACGGAGGTCAAGGAAGTCTATGAAGAAGAAAAGGGAAGGAAATGACTTGGCTATCTGAAGGAATGAAAGGAAGGGAAAGGTTTTGCTGGCACTGGGAACTGTATATAGTAAAAAGCATGTCATGAACTAGGAGATGACCAGGAGATTAGAGAGCCAGGAGTGGAGTAAGAAAAAGGGAAGTAGTTCAGCAGGAACAGGGAGAAATGGGCAGAGGAGAGATCATGGGGGCAGAGGAGAGATCATGGAGGCCAAGGCAAAGAAATTTAGATTCTGTAATAATGCAATACAAGCTCATTGAAATGTTTAAGCAAGGGAGTTAACTTAAATTGCATTCTGAGTAAATCAGAGAGTAGTTAGGTATTCCGAGAACCTGAGTATTCTCTGAAAACTGAATAGGGGCAGAGAAAGAATAGGCTGAACAAAGAGGAAGCTGATGCAGCTATTTAAGTGAGACCAATGATTGATTTGGGCTGAGATGATATCAACAGTTGAAGATGAAAAGATCTGAATAATTTCTTAAATATATAATTGGTAAGACAGTACTCACAGCTTTTACAAAGCTGAGTTCAGTGGTGTGTAGTGTGTGAGAAGCTTATTCCTTTCTCACCCCTCACTTTAAATTATCTCTGTCAGATCTTGCTTCCTTGCACCTCGGTTACTTGTTTGTGTGTTGGCTGTGCGGGGTGATCATTGCCGTGTGCAGGCTTCTCTAGTTGGCAGTGAGTGTGCTTCGCTAGATGTGGCACATGGGCTCCGCAGTTGTGGCCTACAGTCTTAGTTGCTCCACAGCGTGTGGGATCTTAGTTCCCGCCCAGGGATCAACCTACGTTTCCTGCATTACAAGGCAGGTTCTTAACCGCTGGACCACCAGGGAAGTCCCTAGAGTAGTCTACTTAGATGCAAAAATCACTCCTGGTTGCTTCCATGTATTAGACAACACGTTTTTCAAGTATGTATTTGTTAAGTCCAGCTAAGATTAGTATCCAATTATGACCTCTTATCTGATTTCTTCTCTAGAGCACAGACACTCAGTATAATGCTCCCCCACCCCCAACCCAGTCCCTCTGCTCTGACTCACAGGTGAGTCCAACCAAGCCAAAGTCTCACTTTTGCAGAATTTCCCAGAAAAAGAAAAAAAGAAGACATGAGTCTGTGTTTGCCCTGATGAAACACTTCAGAGGGACAGACCATATGCTCCCAAAACACCTCTCAGCACATCTCTCTTCTATAGTAACTCAGAAGAGTCAGGATTTATCAGCTAAGAAAGCATCTGTCTGCAGCCAGATATGTCAGTCTTGTCTCCTTATAACTGCCCCTTTCTGTACCATCAAATCTCTTGAGACTCCCTGAGCTAGTCTTGAAAAAGGGAAAATCGCCACCCTCATAGATGGCAAAGGGAGGTAAAATACAGAAGCCTCTGACAAGTCTTTTTAAAGGCACAGACATCCATGTCTCTATCTATCGAGTCTTTAGTCTTATCCATATTAGTGTAGAAGTGAGTGGTAACCTAAGGATGACAAGTCTAGTTTTGGGGTATCTTTTGGTAAATATTGTATGTTTTTTCTAACACCTTTTTAAAAAACTTTTCTTTCTTTTCTTTTCTTTTTTTTTTGAAAAATGTTCATCCCTTAGCACCTATTGTCTCAGTTTGGAGAAATTTATTTATATATATATAAATATATATATATATATCTGAGAATATATTTATCAGAAATAGCCATTATACAAACCTCTTAGGTATTATCACTTAGTCCTAAAATTAACTTTACAATTTATTTTTCCTGTTTTTCAAGAGAGGAAAATGACACACAGGAAATGGGAGTAACTTGCACATGATGAACTATGGACTGAGGTTCCCTACATTCTGGAGGAGACAGGAATCAAGACCATCACCAAGAAAAAGAAATGCAAAAAAGCAAAATAGCTGTCTGAGGAGGCCTTACAAATAGCTGTGAAAAGAAGGGAAGTGAAAAGCAAAGGAGAAAAGGAAAGATATCCCCATTTGAATGCAGAGTTCAAAAGAATAGCAAGGAGAGATAAGAAAGCCTTCCTCCACGATCAATGCAAACAAATAGAGGAAAACAATAGAATAGGAAAGACAAGAGATCTCTTCAAGAAAATTAGAGATACCAAGGTAACATTTCATGCAAAGATGGGCTCAATAAAGGACACAAATTGTATGGACCTAACAGAAGCAGAAGATATTAAGAAGAGGTGGCAAGAATACACAGAAGAATGTTCAAAAAAGATCTTCATGACCCAGATAATCATGATGGTGTGATCACTCACTTAGAGCCAGACATCCTGGAATGTGAAGTCAAGTGGGCCTTAGGAAGCATCACTATGAACAAAGCTAGTGGAGGTGATGGAATTCCAGTTGAGCTATTTCGAATCCTGAAAGATGATGCTGTGAAAGTGCTGCACTCAATATGCCAGCAAATTTGGAAAACTCAGCAGTGGCCACACGACTGGATAAAGGTCAGTTTTCATTCTAGTCCCAAAGAAAGGCAATGCCAAAGAATGCTCAAACTACCGCACAATTGCACTCATCTCACACGAAATGGCACCCCACTCCAGTACTCTTGCCTGGAAAACCCCATGGACGGAGGAGCCTGGTGGGCTGCAGTCCATGGGGTTGCCAAGAGTCGGACACAACTGAGTGACGTCACTTTCACTTTTCACTTTCATGCATTGGAGAAGGAAATGGCAACCCACTCAGTGTTCTTGCCTGGAGAATCCCAGGGATGGGGGAGCCTGGTGGGCTGCCGTCTATGGGGTCGCGCAGAGTCGGACACGACTGAAGTCACTTAGCAGCAGCAGCACACACTAGCAAAGTGGTGCTCACAATTCTCCAAGCCAGGCTGCAGCAATGCGTGAACCGCGAACTGCCAGATGTTCAAGCTGGTTTTAGAAAAGGCAGAGGAACCAGAGATCAAATTGCCAACATCTGCTGGATCATCGAAAAGGCAAGAGAGTTCCCAAAAAACATCTATTTCTGCTGTATTGACTATGCCAAAGCCTTTGACTGTGTGGATCACAATAAACTGTGGAAAATTCTGAAAGAGATGGGAATACAAGACCATCTGACCTGCCTCTTGAGAAACCTGTATGCAGGTCAGGAAGCAACATTTAAAACTGGACATGGACCAACAGACTGGTTCCAAACAGGAAAAGGAGTACGTCCAGGCTGTATATTGTCACCCTGCTTATTTAACTTCTATGCAGAGTACATCATGAGAAACGCTGGGCTGGAGGAAGATTGCTGGGAGAAATACCAGTAACCTCAGATATGCAGATGACACCACCCTTATGGCAGAAAGTGAAGAGGAACTAAAAAGCCTCTTGATGAAAGTGAAAGAGGAGAGTGAAAAAGTTGACTTAAAGCTCAACATTCAGATTACTAAGATTATGGCATCCGGTCCCATCACTTCATGGCAAATAGATGGGTAAACAGTGGAAACAGTGTCAGACTTTATTTGTTTGGGCTCCAAAATCACTGCAGATGGTGATTGCAGCCATGAAATTAAAAGATGCTTACTCCTTGGAAGGAAAGTTATACCAACCTAGACAACATATTAAAAACAGAGACATTATTCTGTCAACAAAGGTCCATCTAGTCAAGGCTTTGATTTTTCCAGTAGTCATGTATGGGTGTGAGAGTTGGACTATAAAGAAAGCTAAGCGCCGAAGAATTGATACTTTTGAACTGTGGTGTTGGATAAGACTCTCGAGAGTCCCTTGGACTACAAGGATATCCAACCATTCCATGCTAAAGGAGATCAGTCCCAGCTATTCACTGATAGGACTGATGTTGAAGCTGAAACTCCAATACTCTGGCCACCTGACCTGAAGAGCTGACTCATTTGAAAACACCCTGCTGCTGGGAAAGCTTGAGGGCAGGAGGAGAGGGGACGACAGAGGATGAGATGGTTGGATGGCATCACCAACTCAATGGACATGGGTTTGGGTGGACTTCAGGAGTTGGTGATGGACAGGGAGGCCTGGTGTGCTGTGGTTCATGGGGTCTCAAAGAGTCGAACACGACTGAGCAACTGAACTGAACTGAACTGCGCATGTTTACACACCTAATACCTAGTAAGCAAGGGTTAAACCAGACTCCTCAGTTTTTCTGACAAAATGACTCAGAATTCTACAAACTTGAGTTGATATATCCCTGGGTAGGGAAGATCCACTGGAGATGGGCATGGCAACCCACTCTAGTATTCCTGCCTGGAGAATTCCATAGACAGAGGAGCCAGGAGTCGCAAAGAGTCAGACACAACTGAGTGACTGACACTTTTTCCCTTTGAGTTGAAATAGTACCATCACTTCTCTGGAATAAGAAGGCCATGTTTTTTGTTTTAAAGGTACATTTTTACTTATTTAAAATTCATGTGCTGTCAAAATGAATTCTTGTTTTACTTTGTAGTTACTCATACAAAAATGACCTTTATTTTTTTTTTTTTGCTTATACATTGAATCTAGTCTCTGTGAGGATGAAAAACTGTTCATGATTTTATAGATATCCTTTCTTTAGTCTCACATGTGAATTCCTCTAAGAATAATCCAAGAGAAGAAATGATTTTAGGTTTGACAAATGTATTTAATGATAAGACTCAGGTGGCTCAGTGGTAAAGAATCTACCTGTCAGAGCAGGAAATGTGGACTCAAGCCCTGGGTGGGGAGGATCCCCTGGAGAAGGAAATGACAACCCACTCCAGTTTTATTGCCTGGGAAATCCTGGGGACTGAAGAGCCTGATGGGCTACAGTCCATGGGGTCACAAAAGAGTCAAACACAACTGAGCAACTAAACAAACAAAAAGACTACAATTTAATTTTATCTTATCCTCAGAAAGGAGAATCCAAAATGTAATACTTGTCTGATTAAGCATTTTGGAATTATTCTCCAAAGAAAGCAAATTACAAAGAAATGAATATGTATTGAGGTTACCTATAGCCAAAGTTCATGTAGAACTGTTTTTCTTTATTTTTGAAGAGGGGCTGGAGTTTAATTCGAAAAGGCTGTATGATGGCCAAGCTAAGAGAAGAAGGGGGGGAAAAGTAAATCCAGACATTATACATTCTTTGTTCACAAGAACTCAATGTTCTGATCTGAAATACTCACCACCCACTCTCACATGTCACTGGAAAGAAAACGTCTGCTATACTGCTGGAGGAATACTTGTCCTGCTAACCAGCAATCATATTCTTTCAGAAGCCCTAGACAAAGAAAAATATAATTTATACCTTATTTGACCACATGCATTTTATTTTCACTCAATCACTATCATATTTTCAAATGTGAGTTTCAAACACTTCAAGGTATTTCTTCTTGGCATTTCCCAAATGATACACTAAAAGCTGCTGGTTTAATATTTTATACTGAGAATGTTTCCTTCTCACAGAAGAGGATTTAAATGCCCTCATATACATGAAACAAGAAGAAGCTGCCTTACAGGAACCATCACAAGAGTTACTGTCAGAAGGTCTGGATGTAAAATATCCAGCCCTGTCACTTAACAACCAAGGATATTTTAGTAGCAGAAAACCTTTTAGAGCTGTAATATCTTTATTTGTGAAATGGAGACGGCAATAGTTATCTCTAGGGTTTATTATGTGTACAAAATGATAATACTTTTGCAATTGCTTTGCAAACTGTAAAGAATTTGTCATTATTAAAATATTTCAAGACCACCAATTACATAATTTTTTATGTTTTCTTAGCTGTTCTAGAGTCTGAAGTACCATTTTGTGTCCAAAATCAGCAGTGTACTAAGTGGTAGGTTAGTGGTCTGTTTCTAGGGAGTAACTTTCACATGGATATTATCCAGTTGCACATAATGAAATGTGATATATAAATGAGCATTACACATTTAATTTATCATCTGGGACATTGGCATTGTCAGTCCCTGAGAAAATAATTAAAACCTGTGTTTCCACAGAAATATATTGAAATTCATTTCTTGGGTAAAAGATACATGTGGGAGGGGGAAAAACAGATAAAATTGCTTTCTCTTTCTTTTATGTTCAGGAATAAAACTGAATTCCTGGAAGAATACAATGTAATGTGTAAGGAACAGCACAGCTCTTGATACTGTGCTTGAAACGTTATTTCAGTTGAATTAGAAAATAAGAGTATTCTTAAAAGTAAGTGTAGGTTCTAAGAATGAAAATGAAAAAGCTCTGGTAGATATATGATATTTGATGAATTACTAACCCAAAGGACCCTTGGCCATATGAAGTCATATTACTTTGGACACTTCCAACCAAAGGTAGATTATCTGAATAACCAAGGTGAGTTACATTTCTTCCAGGACAGTGGACAGCACACGAGTAGGGGATGGGGAGTGGGGTCATGGAAAATTAAATCTTGTCTGGTTTTCTCCCGAGTTCTATTATAAATTAAGTTAGACATGCCTGTAAAGAAGCTGGATTGCATCTTGGCCTTCAGTACTTAACTGTAGTTTATAATGCTCAACATAAATAAATTTACATATAACATTAGATAATTAACTTTGTGTCACATAAGTAACTGCTTTGAAAACTAAATTAATTATGAAAAGAAGCAGTTAGTTTTTGAGTTCTTGGTTGTTTTAAACACAGCCTATAACTAAATTTAATGAAACTATATGATTTTCTTTGCTTATTTGTTTAATGCACATTTTGAATTTCAAACCAAGTAACTTTCACTCAGGTTGTTCATCAGATTATCCAGTAAAAAAAAAAAAAAAAAAAAAATGTTTTAAAAGTGTAGATTATTTACTCAGGAAATTAAGAGTTATCCTCTAGTTGATGCCTTGACGTCCATATACCTAAAGTTTGTATGATTACAAGTAACTACTAAGCAGTAAGGATCAAGCACATCTTCAATATATAATGGAAATTTATAATGGAAAGAGACCCTACTTAATAAGCTTTCAACCTCTCCTATTTAATCACTGAATCTTTTCAAATACATTTAAGTTGGTAAAGGAGAAAAATAATTACTGGGCTTTATTCATAGCAGTGGGCTTCCCAGATGGTACTGCTGAGAAGACCACTCCAGTTCAGGAGACCAAGAGACTGGGGTTTGATCCCTGGGTCAGGAAGATCCCCTGGAGGAGGAACTGGCAAAGTGCTCCAGGATTCTTGCCTCAAAAATTCCATGGACAGAGGAGCCTGGCGGGCTACAGTTCATAGGGCTGCAAAGAGTCAGACATGACTCAGGAACTGAATACACATACACATAGCAATAATTACTTAACATTTATTATTGGTATTAAAACACACACACACACACATACACACACACACACACACACACAAATGCAAACTTTCCTCCTAAGTATTATGTCATGAAGCTCATTCTCTTTCTCTTCACTATCAAATTTCTTTGGAGCTCCCATATCCATACAATGCACAATTTTTTCAATTCTGCATCTATATCTCTGACTTTAATACAAAGCACCTATTAAAACTTAACAACAAATTTTTAATAAATCCTCTGGCTTCATTCTTTTATTCTTTTTACACATTTTTGCATACTTTCTCTTTAACTTGACTTTTTCTGTGACATGATACTGTCCTGATCATCTATTAACATTTTTGTGGCATTTTAAAGACTTTTTAACAGAAGTTTTAGTTTAATAGCAAAATCAAGAGGAAATTACAGAGATATTCCATACACACTGCTCCCAGGCATGAATAGTCTCCTCCTTGGTTATTAACATTCCTCACAATAGTGGTGCGTTAAGTGCATCTGATGAACCATATTGAGGTATCATCACAATCCAAAGTCCATAGTTTGCATTAGAGTTTTCTCTAGGTGTTATGCAGTCTGTGAGTTTGGATAAATGTATAATACATGTAGTCATTACTACTGTATCATACAGCTTCGTTCCCTTGTCCTAAAAAGTGCTCTGTACTCAGAAGATTCATCTCTACTTCCCCCCCAACTTCTGGCACTACTGACCTCCTTGCCATCTCCGTAATTCTGCCTTTTCCACAATGTCATGTGGTTGGAATGGTACAGTGTATTTGCTTTACACATTGGTTACTTCCACTTAGCAATATGCACTTAAGTTTCCACCATGTCTTTTCATGACTTGAAGGTTATTTTTTTTAGTGCTAAATAATACTTCATTGTTTAGATGCATCATCATTTCTTTATCCATTCATCCACTGAAAGTCATCTTGGATGTTTCCAAGTTTTGACAAGTATAAATAAAGCTGCTATAAACATCCACGTGCAGGCTATTGTTTAGGTATAAGTAATACCTCAGGTAAATACCCAGGAATGTGATTGCTGGATCATAAGCTAAGAGAGTGTTTTGTTTTGTAAGAACAGTCTAGTCTTGTGAATTCGATTTCTTTGTGTTCTTTCCCAGTTTTTTCCCCTTTATTTTCCTTCCATTTCTTTTGAACACATAATATAGTGATTTATAACTGTGATTTCCCTGACCTCATCATGCTGGAGTTAAGAAATGGGTAATAATAAGCAAAATCTTCCAAATAATTTTTAAGCTAATCCCATAAGCTTGAGATCTCTGGAAAACTAGTTTCCCAAGTTCATGAATTCTCTTTCAACATTGTGAGAGGAATGAGTCTCTTCTTTCTCCTCAGTGTCCCTGGGTGTTTTGCCATAGATGTCTGAGTGGTTCACCCAAATACAAAAACATTTTTCTGACTCTACAGTCTAAGCAAAATTGCACATGTATGCTACTCTGTCTGTTCTTACTTTCTACTTATTTCTGATAATACTAATGCCAAAGGTCTACTTACGACTTATTTTCTATAATTTCATTTAATTAGTTTTCTTTCCCTAAGAAAATAACACAGTCTAGGTGACAATATGGGTTCAACCATTTGCCAACTCTGTGGTCCTGGGTCAAAAAATAGCACCTACTTTGAAGGGTTTCTAGAAGAAGTAATTAAATTCATACCTTGCCAGATTTCTCAAGACAGTAGTTAAAACAAATAAAAGACTAAAGAAAAGTTAACTAGTATCACTTTACCTTTTATTATTATTCTCTCTCTCAACAATATAAACATTTTTAATTTACTTTAGGGTTTGTAGCTGTTATGGGTTGAATGGTGCCCCTTTCATAAAAGATATGCTGAAATCCTAACTTGAAATCTGTGAATGTGATCTTAAATGGAAATAGAGTTTTGCATATTTAATCAAGTTAAAGTCATTTTCTTGGGCTTAATTCCAATATTATTGGTGTCCTTATTCAAAAATGGAAATTTGGCACATTGCAGAGAGAACACTTCATGAAGACAAAGATACACGTAGATGCAGAAGGAAGACTGCTATGTGAAAAGAGAGGCAGAGACAATAGTGATATTAACATGACCAAGAAATGCCTCATGCTACCATGCCAGGTTTCCCTATCACCAACTCCCAGAGCCTACTCAAACTCATGTCCATTGAGTCTGGTGATGCCATCCAACCATCTCAATCCTCTGTCGTCCCCTTCTCCTCCTGCCTTCAACCTTGCCCAGCATTAGGGTCTTTTCCAATGAGTTGGTTCGTTACATCAGGTGGCCTGAGTATTAGAGTTTTGGCTTCAGAATCACTCCTTCCAATGAATATTTAGGGCTGATTTCCTTTAGGATAGACTGGTCAAATCTCCTTGCAGCCCAAGGGATTCTCAAGAGTCTTCTGAAACACCAAAGTTCAAAAGCATCAATTCTTTGGCACTCAGATTTCCTTATAGTCCAAATCTCACATCCACACATGACTACTGGAAAAACCATAGCTTTGACTAAATGGACCTTTGTTTGTAAAGTAATATCTCTACTTTTTAATTTGCTGTCTAGGTTGGTCATAGCTTTTCTTCCAAGGAGCAAGCATCTTTTAATTTCATGACTGCAGTCACAATCTGAAGTCATTGTGGAGCCCAAAAAAACAGTCTGTTACTATTTCCATTGTTTCCCTATCTATTTGCCATGAAGTGATAGGACTGGATGCCATGATCTTAGTTTTATGAATGCTGAGTTTTAAGCCAACTTTTTCACTCTCCTCTTTCAATTTCATCAAAAGGCTCTTTGCTTCTTCTTCACTTTCTGCCATAAGAGTGGTGTCATCTGCATATCTGAGGTTATTGATATTTCTCTCAGCAATCTTGATTCCAGCTATGGCTTCATTCAGCCTGACATTTTGTCTGATGTACTCTGCATATAAGTTAAATAACCAGGGTGACAACATACAGCCTTGATGTGCTCCTTTCCCAGTTTGGAACCAGTCTGTTTCATGTCCAGTTCTAACTGCTGCTTCTTGACCTGCATACAGATTTCTCAGGAGGCAGGTATGGTAGTCTGGTATTACCATCACTAAGAATTTTCCACAGTTTGTTGTGATCCACACAGTCAAAGGCTTTGGCATCGTCAATAAAGCAGAAGTAGGTGTTTTTCTGGAATGCTCTTGTTTTTTGATGATCTAGCAGATATTGGCAACTTGATCTCTGGTTCCTCTGCCTTTTGTAAATCCAGCTTGTACATCTGGAAGTTCACTGGTCATGTACTGTTGAAGCCTGACTTGGAGAATTTTGAACATTATTTTGATAGTGTGTGAGATGAGTGCAATTGTGTGGTAGTTTGAGCATTCTTTGGCATTGCCTTTCTTTGGAATTGGAATGAAAACTGAACTTTTCCTATCCTGTGGCACTGTTGAGTTTTCCAGATTTGCTGACTTATTGACTGTAGCACTTTCACAACATCATCTTTTACGATTTGAAATAGCTCAACTGGAATTCCATGACCTCCAGTATCTTTGTTCATAGTGATTCTTCCTAAGGCCCACTTGATTTGCATTCCAGGATGTCTGGCTCTAGGTGAATAATCCCACAATCTGGGTCATGAAGATCATTTTTGTTTAGTTCTTCTGTGTATTTTTGCCACCTCTTCTTAATATCTTCTGGTTCTTAAGGTCCATACCATATCTATCCTTCATTGTGCCCATCTTTGTATGAAACGCTCCCTTGGTATTTCTAGTTTTCTTGAAGAGATCTCTATTCTTCCCCTATTCTATTATTTTCCTCCATTTCCTTGCATTGATCACTGAGGAAGGCTTTCTTATCTCTCTTTGCTATTCTTTGGAACTCTGCATTCAAATGGGTATATCTTTCCTTTCCTCCTTTGCTTTTCACTTCTCTTCTTTTCTCAGCTATTTGTCAGGCTTCCTCAGACAATCATTTTGCCTTTTTGCATTTCTTTTTCTTGTGGATGGTCTTGATCCCTGTCTCCTGTACAAAGTCATGAACATCCATAAATAGTTCTTCTGGCACTCTGTCTATCAGACCTAATCCCTTAAATCTATTTTTCACTTCCACTGTATAATCATAATGGATTTAATTTAGGTCATGCCTGAATGGTCTAGTGATTTTCCCTACTTTCTTTAATTTAAGTCTGAATTTGGCAATAAGGAGTTCATGATCTGAGCCACAATCAGCTCCCCATCTTGATTTTGCTGACTGTATTGAGCTTCTCCATCTTTGGCTGCAAAGAATATAATCAATCTGATTTTGGTATTGACCATCTGGTGATGTATTTGTATAGAGTCTTCTCTTGTGTTGTTGGAAGAAGGTGTTTGCTATGACCAGTGTGTTCTCTTGGCAAAACTCTATTAGCCTTTACCCTGCTTCATTCCGTACTCTAAGGCCAAATTTGCCTGTTACTCCAGGTGTTTCTTGACTTCCTACTTTTGCATTCCAGTCCTCTATAATGAAAAAGACATCTTTTTTGGGTGTTAGTTCTAAAATGTCTTGTAGGTCTTCATAGAACCATTCAACTTCAGCTTCTTCAACATTACTGATTAGGGTATAGACTTGGATTACTGTCATATTGAATGACTTGCCTTGGAAATGAACAGAGATCATTCTGTCATTTTTGAGACTGCATCCAAGTACTGCATTTTGGATTCTTTTGTTGACTGTGATGGCTACTCCATTTCTTCTAAGGGATTATTGCCTACAATAGTAGATATAATGGTCATCTAAGTTAAATTCACCCATTCCAGTCCATTTTAGTTTGCTGATTCCTAAAACGTCGATATTCACATTTGCCATCTCCTGTTTGACCACTTCCAGTTTGCCTTGTGATTCATGGACCTAACATTTCAGGTCCCTATGCAATATTGTTCTTTGCAGCATAGGACTTTACTTCCATCACCTGTCACATCCACAACTGGGTGTTGTTTTTGTTTTTGCTCCATCTCTTCATTCTTTTTGGAATTCTTTCATTTCTCCACTAATCTCCAGTAGTATATTGGACACTTATTGACCTGGGGAGTTCATCTTTCAGTGCCTTATCTTTTTGCCTTTTCATACTCTTCCTGTGCTTCTCAAGGTAAGAATACTGAAGTGGTTTGCCATTCCCTTCTCCAGTAGACCACGTTTTGTCAGAACTCCCCACAATGACTTCCTTGGTGGCTAAGACAGTAAAGCGTCTGCCTACAATAAGGGAGACCCAGGTTCGATCCCTGGGTTGGGAAAATCCTCTGGAGGAGAAAATGGCAACCCACTCCTGTACTCTCGCCTAGAAAATCCCATGGACAGAGGGGCATGGTAGTCTACAGTCAGTCCAGGGGGCCAAAAAGAGTCAGACATGACTGAGCGACTTCACTTTTACTTTTTTTTCACTTTCCTACCATGACCTGTCCATCTTGGGTGGCCCTATTTGGCATGGCTCATAGTTTCATTGGGTTAAACAAGGCTGTGGTCCATGTGATTAAATTGGTTAGTTTTCTGTGATTGTGGTTTTCATTCTGTCTGCCCTCTGCTGGAGAAGGATAAGAGGCTTATGGAAGCTTCCTGATGGGAGAGACTGACTGAGGGGGAAACTGGGTCTGGTTCTGATAGATGGGGCCATGCTCAGTTAGTTTAGTTCAGTCACTCAGTCGTGTCCGACTCTTTGCAACCCCATGAATCGCAGCACGCCAGGCCTCCCTGTCCATCACAAACTCCCGGAGTTTACCCAAACTCATGTCCATCGAGTCGGTGATGCCATCCAACCATCTCATCCTTTGTTTTCCCCTTCTCCTCCTGCCCCCAATCCCTCCCAGCATCAGGGTCTTTTCCAATGAGTCAACTCTTCACATGAGGTGGCCAAAGTATTGGAGTTTCAGCTTCAGCATCAGTCCTTCCAATGAACACCTAGGACTGATCTCCCCTGGGATGGACTGGTTGGATCTCCTTGCAGTCCAAGGGACTCTCAAGGGTCTTGTCCAACACCACAGGTCAAAAGCATCAATTCTTCGGCACTCAGCTTTCTTTACAGTCCAACTCTCACATCCATACATGACCACTGGAAAAACCATAGCCTTGACTAGAGGGACATTTGTTGACTTGACTAGATGGGCCATGCTCAGTAAATCTTTAATCCAATTTTCTGTTGATGGGTGCAGCTGTGTTCCCTCCCTGTTGTTTGACCTGAGGCCAAACTATGGTGGCAGTAAAGAATAATATGATGCCCAATCCTGCTGCAGGCCACTGCTGGCCCATGCCTCCCCTGGAGACTCCTGGACACTTACAGGCAAGTCTGGGTCAGTCTGTTGTGGGGTCACTGCTCCTTTCTTCTGGGTCCTGGTGCACATAAGGTTTTGTATGTGTCCTCCAAGAGTCTGTTTCCCCAGTCCTGTGTAAGTTCTGGTGGCTTTACGGTGGGGTCAACGGCAACCTCCTCCAAGAGGGTTTATGCCATACCCAGGTCTGCTGCACCCAGAGCCCCTGACCCGGCTGCCCCCTGCCTCCACAGGAGACACTCAGTCATGTTCTGGCTTAGTCTCTGTGGGATCTCTGGGACCTCATGTGCACAAGATTTATTAGAACCCCCAAGTGTCTCTGGCAGATGTGGGGTTTGATTCTAAACCCGATTTCGCCCCTTTTACCATCTTGCTGGGGCTTCTCCTTTGCCCTTGGATATGGGGTATCTTTTTTTCATGGGATCCAACACTCTTCTGTCGATAGTTGTTCAACAGTGAGTTGTAATTTTGGAGTTCTCACAGGAGAAGGTGAGAAGGTGCACGTCCTTCTACTCTACCATCTTGGAGTAGCATAACTAGAAGTTAAAAGAGGAAAGCAAATGTCCTCCCCAAGAAGCTTCAGAGGGAATATCACTCTGCCAATAATTTGATTTCAAATTTCTATCTGTGGGAGAAGGTGAGGGTGGGATGTTTAGAGGGAACAGCATTGAAACAAGTATACTATCAAGGGTGAAACAGATCACCAGCCCAGGCTGGATGCATGAGACAAGTGCTCGGGCCTGGTGCACTGGGAAAACCCAGACGGATGGGATGGGGAGGGAGGCAGGAGGGGGGATCGGGATGGGGGACACATGTAAATCCATGGCTGATTCATGTCAATGTATGGCAAAACCACTACAATATTTAAAATTAATTAGCCTCCAACTAATAAAAATAAATGAGAAAAAAAAAAAAACAAAAAACAAATTTCTAGTCTCCAGAACACTAAGTAACTAAGTTTCTGCTGTCTTAAGTCACTCAATTTGTGGAACTTTGTTACAACTTTGCCAGGAAATTAATACAGTAGCACTGTCATGCAATAACACTCATCCTTCTCTGAACTTTACTTCTTGTGAAGCATTTGTACATAAAATTGTTTAACAGAGAAGGAAAAGACTGTCTTCATACCTATGCAATATATTTTTCCTTTGACTTACTTTTTTTTTTTTTTTTTTTTTTTGTATTTTCATTGTGCCCAGACTATTTGAAATTGAAAACTGTGTTTGAGAGACTGTATGATCCCCACAAGGAAGTCTCCCCTAGTAGGCTGAGTATTTATCTTTGTAGCACCACTGTCTGTGGAGCTGAATGATGCAGCTAGATTCTATCTGCATTATGAGATCCTCCACCACCATATATTTCTCAATGGATTTAGAGGTAATTAAGATTCAATCTCATTACTTGTTCCGGTCTCATAACTGGGAGCTAAATATCAGCTCCAACTTGTTCAGCTGTTGCATTTCCCAGAATGTTCATTGGCCATTATTCAAACATAATCTGATCCAATCTATCCCAGAGTGCCAGAATTTTCACTGTTGTGGCTCTCAGGGTCCCTATCTATCACTGTTTATCACCAAGTGCCCTCTGCTACAACCTTATTAAAATTCTAACAGATAATAGCTAAATCATAAGCCTGATTTGCCTGCTTGCATATCTCTGCCCATTCTGTTCTATTTTTACCTATTATGAATATTCAAATTTCTGCCTATCTAAATAATCCTACCTACTATCATATGCAACATTTTATATTACTCTAATTTCAACTTCTCATTATAACCTAAGATCTCAATACCATTTAGAGATGACCACCAAGTCTCCCTACTCACAATTAGTTTGTTTGTTCCTCTCCCAGAGGTACCCCCTGGAGGAGGTCATGGCAGCCCACTCCAGTATTCTTGCCTGGAGAATCTCATGGACAGGAGGAGATTGGCAGGCTACTGTCCATGAAGTTGCAGAGAGTCAGACACGATTGAGTGCACACAGCAATTCCCAGGAATAGTCCATTTCCACCAACTGCCACGGTTTCCCAGCACTGCTCTGAAGGGAGAGTCTTTGCTGTCTTATTTTTGTGGATTAAGGTCCTGGTTCCCTGAGAGGGTAGAAGACTCGATGGTGTGGCATTTGGCTGTGGCTCCCCTTGCCCTCAAAGCACCACAAAGAAAGCTTTCTGTTTCACTCTCATCTTACCTGTGAGTCCCTGATGAGAGAATGCTACTCCTCGTTCTCTGGCTCAAAGCAGCTTTGCACTTTTATGCCAGCCAGCCTTTAGTTATCTAACATTTTTAAGCTGTATCTTCATATTGGCTCAGGGAGTCGTGAGGGTTCAGCCCCCGTAAGGAAGTCCTTGGACTTCTCTGTCCCAAGTTTCTGATTACCCGATTGTGCTCTCACTTCAGTTCTCTATTCTTTTCAGGAAATACTTAATTTTCAGTTTGTTCAGCTGTTGCTTAGTTGTCAAGATGTCAACAGTACTCTTTTTAGTTCCCTATTTCTTTGAGCTGAAACCTAGATGTTGTCTGAATTGCTTTTAGAAAACTGTTAAAATTTGTGTTTTTTATCATTCCTTTGCATACCTCATTCCATATGCAATTATCAGTATCATAGGTAGTTCCTCTTTTTCTCTTCAAGTTCCTATGTCATGATGTAATCAATAACCCTCCCTCCTAGTTGTTTAAATGAGTGTTCCAAGGATACTTTGAGGCATTATCTTTTGGAGAAAACCAGTATTCTCCATTTCTCCTGAGAGTCTCAGCTAAAGTTTCTCAATTAGATAAACATCAATGATGATTGAAGAGGAGTTTTGTTTCTTTATACCTTTAGGCTCTGTATTTTTGTGTGTTTGTATTTTCCTCTCTTGCAGTTTTAAATTCTTTTGAAAAACAAATCTATTTTTTAAATTTAATTTAATTTAATTTTTTTCACATATGATAATATACATGTTTCAATGCCATTCTCCCAAATCATCCCACCCTCACCCTCTCCCACAGAGTCCAAAAGACTGTTTTATACATCTGTGTCTCTTTTGCTGTCTCACATATAGGGTTTCATTACCATCTTTCTAAATTCTGTATATATGCATTAGTATACTGTATTGCTGTTTTCCTTTCTGGCTTACTTCACTATGTATAATAGGCTCCAGTTTCATCCACCTCATTAGAACTGATTCAAATGTATTCTTTTTAATGGCTGAGTAATATTCCAGTGCATATATGTACCACAGCTTTCTCATCTATTCATCTGCTGATGGGCATCTAGGTTGCTTCCATGTCCTGGCAATTATAAACAGTGCTCAATGAACATTGGGGTGCACGTGTCTCTTTCAAGTCTGGTTTCCTTTGTGTGTATGCCCAGAAGTGGTATTGCTGGGTTATATGGCAGTTCTATTTCCAGTTTTTTAAGAAATCTCCACACTGTTCTCCATAGTGGCTGTACTAGTTTGCATTCCCACCAACAGTGTAAGAGGGTTCCCTTTTCTCCACACCCTCCTATTTTAAGAAATCCTTCACTCTACAGTATCTTCTATAATTTAGGTATTAAATAGTTACTGAATTTATTTGGTTTGAGTACTTACAAATCTTTATCAAGACAAAAAAGTCTTGATAACAGCCACTAATACAAGTACTCATACTATTTTTCCCTTTATTTTCTTTTGTTGTTTTTGTTTGTTTGCTTGTTTGTTTTAGTGTGAACACTTACGAGATGGATGGGTGAAATATTTAATAACGCTAAAGTAAATTATATATACTGAGTGTAATAGATGACTTTGCAAGTATGAAAAAACTCAACATTCGATAAGATTTATGACATAGTAAAATGAGGTTATCACTACTTAAACATCTAGCACAAAATAAGCACTAAAAAAATACATTCTAATCTACCCTCATTTTCTTAATATCCCTCCAGAAATGATCGAATTTAGCTACACAGAATCTCAGACAGATTTTAGAATATGAGGTATTTTGGGTTCCAACAGTCCTACTTTAAGCAGAATAGGGAATTACAGTCAGCTGAAAGGCAGCTTCCAGCCAGCCCATCCTAAAGGAGATCAGTCCTGGGTGTTCACTGGAAGGACTGATGCTGAAGCTGAAACTCCAATACTTTGGCCACCTCATGCGAAGTGTTGACTCACTGGAAAAGACTCTGATGTTGGGAGGGATTGGGGGCAGGAGGAGAAGGGGATGACAGAGGATGAAATGGCTGGATGGCATCACCGACTCGATGGACATAGGTTTGGGTAAACTCCGGGAGTTGGTGATGGACAGGGAGGCCTGGTGTGCTGCGGTTCATGGGATTGCAAAGAGTCAGACACAACTGAGCAACCAAACTGAACTGAACTGAAAGGCAGCTTAAGTTCAGATTGTTAATAAGTGAGGGTAAAAGTATTACTAATAAATAAGAGAAAGGAATAAAGGGACAGATAGAATGGTGATAGAAGCAAATTTCACCTAATTCTCTGAGTTACCCCTCATTTCTATTTAAACAGTTGAACAAATGTGACTATCATGTAACTTTTATAAAGCCTCCCAGTGATTTATTTCCTTCCCTGCCTAAAACATAATAATGAAACATATTTGAAAAAAAGTAATAATAAAGTGACTTTATGGTTTGGGGAGCTTGGTGGTGATGGTACAAGCAATGATGGAGGTGGGAGGGAGTAAAAGATGATTTCAGAAAGAGCTATATTTAGCTAAATAATGTGAATATTTTGTAAAAATTACCTTTTTCCATTAAGTCACCTTTCAGGACATTCAAATCTGATGAGATTTGTTTCCTCAATACTGATTGCCAGTTGTTCTTAATACTTCCTTTCTTCCCAAGTCAATTCTTTCCATGATAATAATTCAGGCAGATAATTTGCCTTCATGGAAATAAAGCAAATAAGTCTTCCTACTCTTACAAGTTTCCCAGTTATGTTTCTTGCTGACTTCTCTATTTTTTTTAATTCTGATAGATGTCTACAATTTATATTTTTATATCTATCAGGAAAAAAACATCTTAGGTAATTTATGGCACCACATATGCTTTAGATCTCTGTGGCTCCAAACTGTTTACATTGTTAAATATCAGTTTTCTTTCTTAGTGGTTAAGAAAAAGGGAGAAGTGTCTTAAAGCTTTAGTTTAAAGAAAAAACTAAAGTTATTAGAACAGAAATAACACATACATATGGAAGAAAATGATGCCTACAACATGACTGAAAAACTTTTCAGTTGGAAACTTAGAGATAGATCAAGGAGGACCTGGGGGAGAAGTATGGACTTTAATGCAAAGAACTAATCCCACAACGTAATAGAAGGAGGGAGTGGGATGAATTGAGAGTTGCTTAAAACATATACATAACCATATATAAAATAGATAGCTAGTGGGAAGATTATATATAACACATGGAGCGCAATTGGTACTCTGTGACAACATAGAGGGGTGGAATGGCGTGAAGGTGGTGGGAGGTAAGCTTGAGAGGAGTTATATGTATACTTATGGTTGATTCAATTGTTGTATAGCAGAAACCAACACAATATTGTGACTATACTTCAATTAAAAATTTTAAAAAACCATGAAAGAGCATGTCATTCAAAGAATACTACAAATGAACCATGAACACATCAGATTTCAACATGAGAAACAAAAGAAAATTCTCTTTTCTTCCAGACATTTTTTTCTAGATATGCCCATATTTCTCTTCTTGCTTCTGACTCTGAAAGTCCTATGCCAATATTAGCCCTGACATTTTCATCTGCTACTGTAAATCATAGAGCATCATGGTGCCTGGTCTTACCTAACATATTTTCCTAAAACACTTGCAAATTAAGTTTTATGGTTCAAAATCTATAAATGTGCAGTAATTCATATTGGTAGCATAGTCTGTGGTGAAATTTTGTACATTCTCAATATAATTATGTATATCAGCTTTAAAACCACATTTCACTGGGTTAAAGAAAATGACCACCTTATTAAATTATATCAATTAAATCAGAATGCAATGCAACTAATAGATCTAATTTTTAATTGCACTACTTCCTTAATTCTCATGCCTAGACATTAGCACAGGGCTTTCATCTTGTCAAAACCTTTCACAGTTTAGGCTTCCCAAACCTATCTATGTATATTTAATTATCACTGTACCTCTTTTAGACAACACTAATTTGCATCTTTAAAAAGGCTGTTCCTCTTTCCATAATGCTTTTTTCAATCTCCCAACATATGCCAAAGCATCTTTTTTCTTTTTATTTCCTTCAACCTATAAAGTTTACTCCCTTTTCTGAGCTCCTACATTAAATTATGTTTGCATGACACAATTTTGCTTTTCACATAATTTTACAAATTAATGGTATTGAGATTGGTATTTTAATTTTATCACACAGAAGAAAATAGATATTAGGATTAATAAATGCCATTTCTTCAGCAAATATTCAGTTGTTCAAATCAAAATTTATAATATATTGTTGATGACTGTATGTATGACAAGTATATTGTCCTTCACTACAATTTATTCACTTGTATTCATATTATATTCTCAGTAGAGACTTATCAAGTACTAGAAATCGGGATCAGGACTTGTATTTACTTTCCACACCCGCATATATTTGTAAACATGCTTTGATAGGCTGAAGAGTAATTTAAATATATTCTGGTACATAGAATTGATAATCATTAAGTGTTGTGAATATATCCCCCAAATTTGGACAAAAATGTTGTTTACTTATTTATTGAATACATATTTAGTGCTCTTTGGAGTCAAAGATGGAGAAGTGCTATACAGCCAGCAAAATCAAGACCAGGACTGACTGTGACTCAGATCATGAACTCCTTATTGCCAAATTCAGACTTAAATAAAGTAGGGAAAACCACTAGAAGATTCAGGTATGACCTAAATCAAATCCCTTATGATTATACAGTGGAAGTGAAAAATAGATTTAAGGGATTAGATCTTACAGACAGAGTGCCTGATGATCTATGGATGGAGGTTTGTGACTTTGTGCAGGAAGCAGTGATCAAGACCATCCCCAAGAAAAAGAAATGCAAAAAGGCAAAATGGTTGTCTGAGGAAGCCTGAAAAATAGCTTGTCTTTTACGAGAAGTGAAAGGCAAAGGAGAAAAGGAAAGATATACTCATTTGAATGCAGAGTTCTGAAGAATAGCAAGGAGAGAGAAGATAGCCTTTCTCAGTGATCACTGCAAAGAAATAGAGGAAAACAATAGAATGGGAAAGTCTAGAGATCTCTTCAAGAAAATTAGAGATACCAAGGGAAAAGTTCATGCAAAGATGGACTCAATAAAGGACAAAAGTGGCATGAACCTAAGAGAAGCAGAAGATATTAAGAAGAGGTAGCAAAAATACACAGAAGAACTAAACAAAAATGATCTTCATGACCCAGATAACCATGGTTGTGGGATTATTCACCTAGAGGCAGACATCCTGGAATGCAAATCAAGTGGGTCCTAGGAAGCATCACTACGAACAAAGCTAGTGGAGGTGATAGAATCCCAGTTGAGCTATTTCAAGTCATAAAAGATGATACTGTGAAAGTGCTACAGTCAATAAGTCAGCAAATCTGGAAAACTCAACAGTGCCACAGGATAGGAAAAGTTCAGTTTTCATTCCAATTCCAAAGAAAGGCAATGCCAAAGAATGCTCAAACCACTGCACAATCGCACTCATCTCACATGCTAGCAAAATAATGCTCAAAATTCTCCAAACCAAGCTTCAACAGTATGTGAACCATGAACTTCCTGATGTTCAAGTTGGATTTAGAAAAGACAGAGGAACCATAGATCAAATTGCCAACATCCAGTGGATCATTGAAAAGCAAGAGTTCCAAAAAAAATCTACTTTTGCTTTATTGACTATGCCAAAGCCTTTGACTGTGTGGATCACAACAAACTGTGGAAAATCCTTAAAGTGATGGGAATACCAGAACACCTGACCTGCCCCCTGAGAAATCTGTATGTAGATCAAGAAGTAGCAGTTAGAACTGGACATAGAACAACAGACTGATCCCAAACTGGGAAAGGAGTTCATCAAGGCTGTATATTGTGACCCTGCTTATTTTAACTTACATGCAGAATATATCATGCAAAATGCCAGGCTGGATGAAGCACAAGCTGGAATCAAAATTGCTGGGAGAAATATCAAAAACTTCAGATATGCAGATGACAGCACCCTTATGGTAGAAAGCAAAGAACTGAAGAACCTATTGATGAAAGTGAAAGTGGAGAGTGAAAATGTTGGCTTAAAACTTAACATTCAGAAAACTAAGATCATGGTATCCGGTTCCATCACTTCATGACAAATACATGGGGAAATAATTGAAACAGAGACAGACTTCATTTTGGGGGGCTCCAAAATCACTGCAAATGGTGATTGTAGTCATGAAACTAAAAGATGTTTGCTCCTTGGAAGAAAAGCTATGACCAACCTAGACAGCATATTAAAAAGCAGAGACATTACTTTACCAACAAATGTCGGTCTAGTCAAAGCTATGATTTTTCCAGTAGTCATGTATTTATATGAGAGTTGGACTATAAAGAAAGTGGGTTGCTGAAGAATTGATGCTTTTGAAACTTGATGTTGGAGAAGACTCTTGAGAGTCCCTTGGACTGCAAGGAGATCCATCCAGTTCATCCTAAAGGAAATCAGTCCTGGATATTCATTGGCAGGACTGACGCTGAAGCTGAAACTCCAATTCTCTGGCCACCTGATGCGAAGAACCAACTCATTGGAAAAGATCCTGATGCTGGGAGGGATTGGAGGCAGGAGGAGAAGGGGATGACAGAGGATGAGATGGTTGGATGGCATCACTGAGGCGATGGACATGAGTTTGAGTAGACTCTGGAAGTTGGTAATGGACAGGGGAAGCCTAGTGTGGTGCAGTCCATGGGGTTGCAAAGAGTTAGACACGGCTGAACGATTGAACTGAACTGAACTGATAGTCCAGGCACTGTTTTGGGTACAGGGCATATAAGTATGATTGAGATATGTCCCCTGCTTACAAGGATTTCACACTGTAGGAACAGAAAGGGCATGAATAAAAATATTTATGATGTGAAGTAACTGCCAATCAGAGCCTCTAAAATGCCATGGTTGGCAGTGGAGGAAAAGATGCCTATTTCTGATCTGGTCACAGCATCCTCTCACAAGGAGATATTCAAAGGCAATCCTTCCTCGTAAATGAATTAGAACTTCAGATTTCTTATATCTCATATGAAACTGAAAATCTAGATTCACCTTTTTCACTCCTTGACATTCTTTTTCCATGCCTAACAGGCTAACCATGCCTAACATGCCTAACAGGAACATATTAGATTTACAGTTAGGGATTTGTGAATGCAATCTTATATTAATAATAACTTATCTATAATGAGAAAATATTAAAAACACTAAAATCTCAATATTTAAAAATATTTGCTTCATCTGCAAATAGGACATGAATGACAACAACATGTTTCTAATTGTGATTTATTTAAATTGTGATGAGTTTACCTTTGGGCACAGAAATATTAATGTGCTTGATTATGGGGTACTGCCTCAGAACCTATTTGGAATGTTACATAACATTTGATATGTGTACTGCAGTATCTCTTTTTTGTACTTATAAATAAAAATTTAAAAATAAATAGAAATAATTTAATAAATAATAAGATATATAAAATTATAATTAATCTAAATAAAGATAAGTACATTCTATTTTTATATTGTAGATATTTGTATAATATTAAATATACACACATCAAAATAATTATATAAATTGTAACACAAAATCCATGTGACCTGAAGGGACTCAGAGGATAAAAAACTGTGTTCTTGTCTATGTACGAGTCGTGAATTACAACCTGCTCACACAGACTTTCTTTGAAATTTTTCAAGGCATGGCAACTCTTGCCATATCATTTCCCTCATAGTTCACAGCTGTCAGTTTCAAATCCAGGATCAATTATGAGATGGGCCCAGAGAGCATGGAACATTCTGAGCAAAAAGACTTGTTGAAGCAGGCAAAGCAGCAAGTGTTTTAAAAATCGACTTGTAAGCCAACCGTGAGCCACTTTAGCGGTACACAGGCTGAGGCTGATGATGCACGGACTCCTCTGTTTCCCAGCGAAACAGACTTACTTGAGGGAAAGCACGTTTCTTCAGATCACTGGGTTTCAGGACAAAGCTCAGGTGAGTGAAACGGTAACTTTACACGGATAGTCACTTTTTCCTGACCATCTTTCTTATCAGGAAATTCACATTGTCATTGTCCCTGTATTTATTCTAGATTAGAAAATGCATCAACTTTTCATTTTATGACTTGTACATTTTAATATTTTACCTATTAACAAAGGATTTCAGATTTTTAAAAAATTGATCAAATCAGGCGAATATTATACTAGTAAACATTGGTTAATATCATAGTGTTTCCTTCATAAAATATGCCCTTTGGATTAGATTCATAATATCCATAATCTGAAATGGTGTTAACCTAGAAAACATTAGTCTTTCCTTTGCAGTCTTTATCAGTAACAAATTGTAGGAAACTATCTCAAGTTGACCTTGTCTATTCCTCTTATGAAATGGAATTTGAAGATTTCATTTTCTTCTAGCAAGTTACAGCTACAACTTATCTTCAAAAAAAGAGAAAAAACAGAGCTAACTCCTTGGGTCCTTAAAAAAAAATTAATCTTGAGAATTCAATTTCTTTTCCCTCTTAATGTCTTAAGTTTCAATCATCTCTTTCATTTTTACAGGACAAGAACAGTTTTTCCCAAATTGCTAAGTTCTATCTAGTTCAATACATTTTCTACCTTAGACTTTTCCCATGCATTTTATGATTACCAAATTGTAAAAAAAAAATAAATAAAATAAAAAGAGACTTTTACTTCTTGACTGGAAGAAAACAGTAAGTCTTCACAATCTGGCTCCTTGTCAGCTTTCAGCAGAGAGGTACAAACAGCTGTTGTCTCTACTGATCCAAACTGACACCTGTCAGAGATTTCCAGGGTCCACAGATACAGCACCTCATCCTCTTTCCATACTCCATTGTAACTAAGCCTGAAATTTTATTCACTTCACTCTAAATGTACGTGTTCAGTCATTCAGTCGTGTCTGGCTCTCTGCAGCCCCAAGGACTAGAGATCACTAGCCTCCTCTGTTCATGGGATTTCCCAGGCAAGACTACTGGAGCGGGTTGCCATTTCCTCTTCCAGGGTATCTTCCTGACCCAGGGAAGACATCTCTAAGCCTCCTACATTTGCAGGCAGATTCTATACCACTGGACTTCTCTGGTGGCTCAGAGGTTAAAGAGTCTGCCTGCAATGCAGGAGACCCAGGTCCGATCCCTGGGTGGGGAAGATCCCCTGGAGAAGGAAATGGCACTCCACTCCAGTATTCTTGCCTGGAAAATTCCATGGACAGAGGAGCCTGGTAGGCTACAGTCCATGGGGTCACAAAGAGTCAGACACGACTGAGTGGTTTCACTTCACTTCACTTCTTTACCACTAGGACCACCTGGAAAGCTCCAAATGCTTGGAAAAGAAATTGTTTACAACATTATACAAGTTTTATATGTATAACATTATATTTCTACTTCTGTATTTCCTATAACATGCTCAAAACCACCAAAACTCCAGTTTCCCTCGCTCACAGTACAGTTGATCCAGCTTTACCTAATTAGCCCTCCCCACCACTGCCTCTTCCCCTCTGTCACCCACTACTCTGTTCTCTGTGTCTTAGTGCTTATTTTTGCTTGGCTTGTTCAGGTATTTTGTCTCTTGTTTGTGTTTTATATTCCACATATGAGTAAGATCATACAGAATTTGTCTTTTCCTGACTTATTTTACTTAAGCAAAATACCCTCAAGATTCATCCATGTTATCACAGATCTGCCAGAGCTTTTGTCATTGTTTGTTCATTTTGGAGGGAGGGGAGGACTGTTTGTTTCTTTATGGATTTTTTTTATAAGCAACAATATTGCAAAACATAAATTGGGAGATAGAATTAAAAAGTGCATTCAAAGTTCTGTATATGAAAGTATTTAAAGAACTGAAATCATATATCATTGACCAGTAATCTGTCACTACTTTAATGCTGCTGCAAATAAAGCTAACACAATTTAGGATGTGATAGACAAAATTTAAAGTGCAAGCCAAATTGGACATTTGTGAAACATTTAATACAGGGCACTGTGTTCCATGTGATGTGTTAAGAAAGCATGGTACAATCCCCCTGATATCATGTATTCTGCCATGTAATGTTGTATAAACTTTTTAATGATAGCTATCTGTCCACAAACCAGACTCTAAGTTTCATAAGAGAAAGGACTTCATTTGAGCTGTTATCATTTTACCAGCACAATTTTTGATAACTCAGAGCACACAGGCAATAAAATTTCTTCAGTGAATAAAACAGTCCTAGGGAATTTAAACAGATTGTTAAAGGATCTATGCATTTTGCCATATCAGAAAACCTCAGAGATAGTAAGTCCTTTATTTAGCAAAGAGTAAGAAAAGAGCAGCAATGTCAGATTTTATTTTTGGGGGCTCCAAAATCACTGCAGATGGTGACTGCAGCCATGAAATTAAAAGATGCTTACTCCTTGGAAGGAAAGTTATAGCCAACCTAGAGAGCATATTAAAAAGCAGAGACATTACTTTGCCACCAAAGGTCCGTCTGGTCAAGGCTATGGTTCTTCCAGTGGTCATGTATGGATGTGAGAGTTGGACTGTGAAGAAAGCTGAGTGCTGAAAAATTGATGTTTTTGAACTGTGGTGTTGGAGAAGACTCTTGAGAGTCCCTTGGACTGCAAGGAGATCCAACCAGCCCATCCTAAGGGAGATCAGTCCTGGGTGTTCATTGGAAGGACTGATGCTGAAGTTGAAACTCCAATACTTTGGCCACCTCATGCGAAGAGTTGATTCATTGGAAAAGACCCTGATGGTGGGAGGGGTTGGGGGCAGGAGGAGAACGGGACAACAGAGGATGAGATGGTTGGATGGCATCACCGACTCACTGGACATGAGTTTGAGTAAACTCCGGGAGTTGGTGATAGACAGGGAGGCCTGGTGTGCTGCCATTCATGGGGTCGCAGGGTCGGACATGACTGAGCAACTGAACTGAACTAACTGAAGAAAAGAGTGAGAAAGAATCCATAGCAGTTTGCAAATATATAAAGTTATTTCATATAAAAGAAGGAGTAAACCTGTTTTCATCTTTTCCAAGTGGACAGAACTGTGATAGCAGACTAGAAATTTCACAAAAATACATTTCAGGTAAACATGAAAGAAGACTTTTCTGAAAAGTGAAAGTTAAAGTCACTCAGCAGTGTCCAATCTGCGATCCCATGGACTATACAGTCCGTGGAATTCTCCAGGCCATAATACTGGAGTGGGTAGCCTTTCCCTTCCACAGGTGATCTTCCTGCATTGCAGGCAGATTTTTTACCAGGTGAGCCAGAAGGGAAGCCCATTCTGAAAAGTAAAACCTTTATAATATTGGGTTCATCAAAACGTTCATTCAGACTTTTCCAATTGTACAGAGCAATATAATGTGTTCACAAGTGATGTATAGCAAGCTCTCTAACAGAGACTGAAGCAGAGAAAGAATAGCCAGCAGTTTAGGCTGAAGCAACAAGGACTGGTTGCCAACTAAATTAAATAATCTAAAATCACCTATGGCGTTAAAGATTTTATCATTATTTGATGCCATTATCTAATGTCAGGGGCTTGCCTGGTGGTTCAGTGGTAAAGAATCTGCCTGAAATGCAGGAGATATGGGAGATGTGGGTTCGATCCCTGGGTTGGGAAGATCACCTGGAGAAGGAAATGCCAACCCACTCCAGTATTCTTGCCTGGAAAATTTCATGGACAGAAGAGCCTGGTAGGCTACAGTCCATAGGGATCACAAAGAGTCAGACACGACTGACTAACTGAACACACACACATTACCTAATGCCAAACAAAATAGAATTATTGTAATTCATTTAACTTTTAAAATCAACTAACTGATGTGTTCAATGAACTGAATATTTTGTAGACTGTATTCTAAATTTAAAATATTGTGTTGTTTGTATAGAATTGAAAAGACCTCACAAGACTGAAAATCAATTAGTCAATCAACTGTAATTATATGTTTAGATAAAATATAATTTAGCTAAATTATAATACCACCTTGGTAGTATTCAAATCCAGCAGTGAATTGCTACTGAATGGGGTCGCAGAGTCGGACATGACTGAGTGACTGAATTGAACTGAACTAACTGAAGAAAAGAGTGAGAAAGAATCCATAGCAGTTTGCAAATATATGAAGTTATTTCATATAAAAGGAGTAAACCTGTTTTCATCTTTTGCAAGTGGGCAGAACTGTGATAACAGACTAGAAATTTCACAAAAATACACTTCAGGTAAACATGAAAGAAGACTTTTTTCTCAAAGAAGTCTTTGAGTCTCCTGCCAGTTCTCTTTCTTGCTTTTCAGTCAAGGGTCCTGAACTTGGTCAACTATTTCTCCCACAGTGGTGTCCTGACGAATCCATTTGCTCATTGGTTCTTTTAACCTGGTGACATGCACACACTCTAACATGGCCCCTTTCATTTGAATAAGAACACCTGACAACAATTCTCATGTAGGCAACCATACTCAGGAAGCTCCAGTGGTCTCTTGCCATCGTTTTTCTTTGTCCTCCTGGAGTTCGTTATTTCCAAGATATATTTCACGCTGCCTCTGCCATCACACTTAGCATCTGACACAGACTTCTTTCAAATCAACATCCTAATTTCAGCGGAATGATGATAGGTTATGCCTTATATATATTTCCAGAACAATTGAATTTTCCTCATTGAAATACACACAGAAATATTGGTGGCAGCTGCAGTAGTTTGTGGGAGGGGTCGGTTACCTTGCTTTTGGTGAGATAACTTGGTGCCCGAGCCTCAGTGAATGTACAGGAAACACACACTAGTTTCCTACTTATCCGATGTTTCGCTTTACCAGATTTCAGTTACCCAGTCAATAGCACTCTGAAAATATTAAATGGAAAATTCCAGAAATAAACAATCTGTAACTGTTACCTTGCACATTGTTCTGAGCCACGTGATAAAATCTTGTGCTGCTGACTCCTGCTGCCCAGGACATGAATCCTCCCTTTGTTCAGCTATCTCAGCCACTAGACACTCGGTGGCCATGCTCAGCTGTAAGGCTGAAGGTACTGCAGGGCCTGTGTTCAGTCAGTCAGCACAGTTCAAAAGCATCAGTTCTTCAGCGCTCAGCTTCTCTTTATAGCCCAACTCTCACATCCATACATGACTACTGGAAGGACCACAGCTTTGACTAGATGAACCTCTGTCAGCAAAGTAATACGTCTGCTTTTTAATACATTGCCTAGGTTGGTCATAGCTTTTCTTCCAAGGAACAAGCATCTTTTAATTTCATGGCTGCAGTCGCCATCTGCAGTGATTTTGGTGCCCTCCAAAATGAAGTTTGTCACTGTTTCCATTGTTTCCCCATCTATTTGCCATAAAGTGATGGGACCAGATGCCATGATCTTAGTTTTCTGAATGTTGAGCTTTAAGCCAACTTTTTCACTCTCCTCTTTCACTTTCAAGAAGTAGTCCTTTTGTTTAAGGAACACTTATTTTACTTAATAACCGCCCCATGTTGAAAAGTAACAATGCTGTAAATTCAGATCGTTTCTTATCATGCCTAATTTATAAAGTAAACTTAATTATAAGTATTTATGTATTTATAGGGCTTCCCAGGTGGCTCAAGTGTTAAAGAACCTGCCTGCCAAGGCACGAGATCTAGGAGACATAAGTTTGATTCCTGGGACAAGAAGATCTCCGGAGGAGGAAATAGCAACCCACTCCAATATTCTTGCCTGGGAAATCCCATGGACAGAGGAGCCTGGTGGGCTACAGTCCTTGGGGTTTTAAAGAGTCAGACATGACTGAACATGTGTGCACACACAGTATATGTACCTTTCAGCAGGGTTTCAAGCATCCACTGGTGATCTATATCCTTATGCCATTGAACTCAAGCATTGTCATGTGACTTGTCATATGTGAGCAGGAGTGGGCCTTTGTTAGTCTGAGCACATGGTTCCTATGTCCCTCTGCCACAGTCTTACAATGCACTACCCAGAGGCTACCCTACCAGACTTGGACCTAAATTGAAAATGCCATGCATGTACTACTTAGGCAGTTGTCAATCTGAGGTGGGCATTGAGAGAAAGTGTCCTCTGTTGTTATGAACCCCTGAGATTCAGGGATTATTTCCTACCACAGCATATCTTAATGTGTCGTGATTGAGAAAATGTTTTTATTTCAGAAGCATGGCAACAACTACAAACAAGTTGTATCTGGCATTGAGAATGATGTGGAGAAGCAAAGTGGGTGGAAGGCGATACTATTGGACAATCTGAAAGGGAAGCCCAGGATGAATCTGAAGGAACTGAACTTCAATTGCATCAGAAGTAATCTGCTAGCAACTTGATGTAAAATATGTAATCACCTCAAATGGAAAACAGGAACTTCATATGCCAATTCTTCTGAAAAGGATGCTTATGGGGTTTAACCACAGAATAAATTTTGAGTTGAATAGGAGAACATGGTGCTGCAGATAAAGATGTTAGGATGAGGTTTTTGGCTTCAGGAACAGAGACGAAGTGACAGCTTTTAAGGACAGGAACAGGAAGAAATAACAGAATTTTGAAATGTGTTGAATGAACAGCCTGAATGTGGGTGAAAAAAGAGTAAGGTTGGTTAGTGATGCCAAGGTAAAGTGATTGAAAAATGAACATGCCACCAAATGGTGAGAGAAAAAAAAAAGAACACAGATAAGAAAAGACAGATGAACACAAAAAGAAGATAGGATGGCAGATAACTTTTGCTTGTGAGCAAGCACTTGGCATAATGAGTTTGTGTTGGTAATTAATATGTAGTCTGTGGTGTACCTTCTCTCTCTTACATCTAGAAAAGGGAGAAAGGTCACTACTTGGTGTCACTTTGAAATTATTTATTTAGTTGTGCAATTGAATTAGCACAGCATTTGGAAGAACATGTACATATAGAGAAAATAGTTTATGGATCAGTGTGAATAGTAAAGGAATATTGATGAAATATTAAGAGAATATCAATCTTCTTTATTTCTAGGGAAATCACTTCTAAAACACTAGTAGAAATGAGGTACCTTGAAGGTTTTTAGCCTATTAATCTGAACTTCTCTGCATAGTTCCTAGTGTAAATACAATAGACTATAGTTTATATTTTTATGTAAAATTAAACATACATACTGCCTCAGCCTAGAGAATAAATAGCTAGAGGAGGTAGCAGGGGAGGAGGAGGAAGAGAAGATTTAGACTTTTTAATAACTGTATCAAAAGAATAACATGCCAATGATGAAAGAGCTATAACTATAAAGGACTGAAAATCTTTTTAGGAGAAGCATCCTTTTCAGAAAATTTTTAGAAATTTAGTGGTCATATATGAGATGGAAGAGGAACTGAAGACAGGGACAATCTTCTGCTTCCTTGTTACAGTAACTTTCTCTTCATTATTTGGAAGACAGAAGGAGATAATGGAGTGTTTATAAATAATGAGCATGTCTGATGGAATGAGACAGCATCTACTTGGTCATCAATACTGGATTCAAGATGCTGAAGAAAACTGATAAGCATAGCAATCCTATTTGAGAACATCCCATGTAATCATTTATTCATCCATTCAACAACTTTATCATCAAAGAAGTACTAGAAGGCATTGGTCAGGGTATTGGGGACAGAGAAGAACACAAAATAAACAAAATTCCTTTCTCTCTTGGAGCTTACAATCCAGATCAGGAAGACAAGTAACAGAAAAAAATAACTAAAATATAGTTTATACAAGATGTAATTGAATAATATAGAAGGCAAAAAGCAAAGTAGGGGAAAGACAGGAAGTGTATGGCATCTGAGGCAAAACTTGAAATCTTTTGAGCAGAGGATATTTCATTTGAGCCCACCTGTGAAAGATGATCTATGAATCTCAAGCACTTGGGGTGAAAAGGTGATGATATAAGAATGAATGACTTATATGAAGCTAGTTCTCAGTGTTTCAGGGATGGGGTAGTGGTTTTGCCAAGAGGACTTGAGCTCAGAGCTCCCTTTTATACTTGTGGACATAAGGCTAGAGGGTGGACGATACCGATCTCCTGGGATCCAGGTAACTGTTAGGTCTTGTGAAGTTGTGTGGCTTACTGTCACTTCTTCAGTTCAAATTCCTGACAAAGATCACAGTGAAGATATTAGCATTTATTTTTAATGGAAATGAGTGCTGAGTCTGCATTCTCACCATGCTTGCTATGAAGCAAACTACTGCATAAATAATACACCTGGTAAACTTCCCTGGTGGCTCAGAGAGTAAAGAATCGGCCTGCAAAGTGGGAGATCTGAGTTCAATTTCTGGGTTCGGAAGATCCCCTGGAGAAGTGAATGGCAACCCACTCCAGTATTCTTGTTGGAGAATTCCATGGACAAAGGCGCCTAGCAGGTTATAGTCCATGGGGTCACAAAGAGTCAGACATGACTGAGCAAATTTCAAACATGTGTGCATGAAAATGGTAGTTCTCCAAAAGGTAGAAACTGCTGGACACATTTCTGATCAGGCACTCAGGACAATTTCCGGCTGCTTTGTTTGGGTTGCATCTAGTAGTAGTAGTGTTAGTTGCTCAGTTGTGTCTGACTCTTTGCAACCCCATGGACTGTAGCCACCAGGCTCCTCTCCATGGAATTCTCCAGAGGCAAGAATGCTGGAGTGGGCTGCCATTCCTTCTGCAGAGGGTCTTCCCAATCCTGGCACTGAAACCAGGTCTCCTGCATTGCAGGCAGATTCTTTACCACTTGAACATTTGAATTATAGGGCAGTCCTTGGGCTGCACCTAAGTTTAATTAAACTTAATGGGGTAATCATTTGCAGTATGTGTATGGGGGTGGTGGTTTAGTCACTAAGTCATGTCCGACTCTTACGACCCCATGGACTGTAACCTGCCAGGCTCCTCTGTCTATGGGATTCTTCAGGCAAGAATACTGGAGTGGGTTGTCATTTCCTTCTCCAGGGGATCTTCCCAACCCAGGAATTGAACCCCGGGTCGCCTGCATGGCAGACAGATTCTTTACTGACTGAGCTATGAGGGGGATATCATTATGTGGTACACCTTTAACTGATACGAAGCTGTGTGTCAATTGTATCTCTGTAAAAATTTTTAAAAGTCAAATAAACACCAAGTTAAGAAACAAAAAACAAATCTAAGGAGATAGCTTCATGTGAGGTGATGGCAGAGCTGCTGGCCATTTGGCCCCCTAGAGCTGACAGCCGTGGGACACACACAGAGCTGGAATTCATGGGTCCGGGTGTAGTTTTCAGAGTTTGTGTCGTTGTTGTTTAGTCACTCAGCCACATCTGACTCCTTTCCCAACCCCATGGACTATAGCCCTCCAGGCCCCCTCTGTCCATGAGATTTTTCAGGCAAGACTACTAGAGCGGGTTGCCACTTCCTCTCCAGGGGATCTTCCCCTCCCAGAGATAGAACCCACATCTCTGAGTCTCCGGTTCTGTGGGTGGATTCTTTACGGCTGACACCTGGGAAGCCTTAGAATTCAGAGTATTTTCATGCAGAGCAATGCATGTTTACACCAAATTGCAAAGACATTTTGGTAAAGGCAGCTTCCCAAGCAGTGCTAGTGATAAGAACCCACCTGTCAATGCAGGAGACTTAAGAGATGTGGGTTCCAAGCTGGATTGGGAAGATTCCCTGGAGTAGGAAATGGCAACCCACACCAGTATTCTTGCCTGGAGAAGTCCACAGACAGAGGAGTGTGGTGAGCTATAGTCCGTAGAGTCACAGAGTCTGAAGTGACCAAACACACACAGCACACATTTATTTTTATTGCTATTGTTATTTGCTTACTTTTTCATTCTTGCTATTTACTGCTTACAAACACTTCAGAGTTTAAAAAATAAAATAACTTGTCCTGATTCACAAGACCAATTTTTGGATATACTCAAGTTCTTTTGTTTTTAAAGTTGTTCTACATTTACATTATATTTTAAAATAATTTTTTTGGAACAGAAGAACATAAGTAACACATAAACTATCTTTGGATTTATGTCTATAGTATTTTAGAAAATAATTACATTTATTTTTATAATAGGGGTTTATGGTAAGGAGTCTCTCCCAATAGTTTGACTCTGATTATAAAGAGTCTTGTTATTGTCACAAAATTAACTTCAAGTGAACAACCTATCATATCAAAAAGGGGAATCTGGGACTTTCCTTGTGGTCCAGTGACTAGGATTCTACGCTCCCAATACAGCAGGACTGTGTTCTATCCCTGGTTAGGGAATTAGATCCTGTATGCCGCAACTAAAAGTTCACAGACATAACTAATAGCTCTGCATGTTACCTGTAATATTCTAGTTTAATCTTCATAAGAGTCTTACAAAAATGTAATGTTTGGGCTCTAGAATCAGACTGTTTAGAATTGTTGTACTTGTCTTGCCTTTATAACTTGAATAACTCTAAGGTCAAACTGTATATTTCCTCTTTCATCTTCAGAATTTCCTATAAATTGGGGAAACTAATAGTACAAAACCCTTAGGCTATTGTAAGGTTTTAGTAGCATTATGCAGAGATAATTGACACACAATAATATTAACTACTATACTCACACCCTCCCCTTCAAAAATGAGGAAGCTGAGGTTGACAGCAGTGAATATTTTTGTCCATAAGCCTGTAACAAGTACAGTTGTCACATTCAGACTCAGACTCAAGTCTATAGACCCTAAAGAGCAGACTCTTCATTAATGGTATCCGTTAGGCAATTTTTATCTTAAATAGTTGATTTCTACTTGTTTGGCACTCTGTGATGACCTAGTAGAGTGAAATGGGGGGAGAGAGAGGAAGGTGATATATGTATAATTATGAGTGAGTTGCATTGTTGTATGACAGAAATCAACAATTTTCCTCCAATTAAAAAAAAAGGAAAAAAATTCTAATAACAGTTCATTTGGGAACTTTAAAATCAATGGGTGTCAGTAAAGAATGCCTAACCAAAAATTTTCCCTACTTCCTAAAAAGTCAGAATGACTAAATAGCGGAAATGAATATCCTCAATATTTGTATGTTCAATAAGCCCATAGGCAATTTCTATACAAATAAACTCATATTGTTACAAAATCTTTGTACTAACACATGATCCCATGTCAAAGTTCAACTTTTTGAAAATTGAGATTAGTGTACCAATTTAATGCAAAGCAATATATGCTTCTAAAGTGGGCTTGAAAAAAAAATTGTGAAATACTTGCATGTTGAATTGAGAAAATGGGCTAATCAGAAGTGTTGGTGCTTAATCACTGAGTCGTGTCCAACTCTGTGCAACCCCATGGACTGTAACCTGCCAGGCTCCTTTGTCCGTGGGGATTCTCCAGGCAAGAATACTGGAGTGGGTTGCCATGCCCTCCTTCAGAGTCTCCTCCCAACCCAGGGGTCCCATACAGGTCTCCTGCACTGCAGGCAGATTTTTTACCATCTGAGCCACCAGGGAAGAACAATCAGGAGTCAATATATTTAACAAAATTGTGAACATAAAATGAAAATAAATGTTCTGATTGTAAAGAAAAGTATTAATCTAATTCTCAAGCTGGTAGAAAGATTTCCTGCAGTTGCATAAAGAGAGTTTAGAAGACAAATATGGTTCAATATTTTTAATTAAATTACAGCTGACCATTCCATTTATTCATTCATAAATGTATATGAATATGACTCTATGAATATATATACATATATGTGGGCTTCCCAGGTGGTTCAGTGATAAAAATTCTGCCTACCAATGCAAGAGACTCAGGAGATGTAGAAGACACTGGTTTGATCCCTGGGTCCAGGAGATGCCCTGGAGGAGGAAATGGCAACCCACTTCAGTATTCTTGCCTGGAAAATCCCATGGACAGAGGAGCCTGATGGGCTACAGTCCATAGAGTTGCAAAGAGTTGGACACAGCTGAGTGACTGAGCAACCATGATACATATATGTAATATATGCTAATATAGTCACACATATTATTTATACTTATTTTTTAATTGTTTATTGGATTTAAGTTTGTATGAATAACTCATTCCTTTCAAAATATAACCAATAACATAATGGTGAAAATTTTTTAGTTTCATTAATTTTCAATTTAGATTAAAGTTTTGAATTTTTTATGTTTTTAAATGTATCTATTCACTCTAGGAATGAGGTTTCTTTTGTAGTACATTCATGTATAGCTTGTGTTTGCCTTGATATATAATAATTTTGTTTCCAATCCAAATGATTAAAGATTTGTTTCTGAAAGCCTTGAATTCTTGTTTTTCTGTTTATTTTTAGGTGTTGCAAATGAAGAAAAAAATATTGAGTCACGTTATCTGTTCTAGAGAATTACATGGCATAATATATATAAATAGAATGTAAGATTATTGATAAGTATGCAAGCCCTGAAGAAACATCCGAGATTGTGATCATTTTTAAATGTACTAATGTAATATGTCACACCAAATGATTCCTCTGAAAATAAACATTTTCATGAAGGTATGCTTTAGATTTCTATTTAAATTAATAAACTACTAAACATAAGCAATTTTTCCAACATTAAATAAAGGACACAAAGTGTAGCTTTAGTGGTGAAAAGCCAGCTTTGAAAAATATATTAAATGTATTCTTTCTCATATTCAAATATGTATACTACACATTTGTGGCCCAAGTGAAATCATATGACAATTATTTATTCATATAAATAAAAATTTGAGAAACATGCCTCTACATTATTTCTAATAACTCACAAATGATGTACACAGAAATTTGCTACTGTTATTCACCTAAATACCTTAATGGAAATGCTTTGGAATTTTAATTTCCACAGAGAAAAAGAATATTTATTAGCATTGCTTAATTGTCTCATGAAGTAAAGCTGGAGCTAGTTGAGAACACTGGAAAAAGATAAGAACTTTTTATTTATCAATCCCTATATAAACATGTATTTTTTTAAATCAATTATATAGTTTTTATATCTTAGAACAGAAAGACTACAATATTTATGCACTTTAATTTATCTTGCCATATTAATATCTAATAATTTATCAGAGCAAACAAGTAATTTCTATGGTTCCATGTAGTTTCTACTTTAAATGTAGAGAAATAAAACCAGGTATCTCCACTAGTAAACCCAGCTGTTATTCCAAACCAACTGCAAGAGGAGCTGTATAATTATTCACATACATGTGCACACACACAGACACACAAAATACATGTATGTCCTTAAATTAATCTTTTGAAGAATATTTAATTAGTATTTGTTTTATTATAATAATTTCTCATTTTATAATTATACTTTTACATCTCACCCATTATTTATGCTTGAATTTTGTGAGATTTAATTCAAAAGCTAACGGGAATTAACCTGAATTTGTTAAGACCAGAAAATTAATAAATTAGTTTCTCTCTCCCTCTCTTTCTCTGTCATTTTGCTAAATCCATTTCTATTAAAGGTACAAGACATAGGTCAAAGATTCCAGAAGTATAAAAAGGTCACAAAATGGTTTCACGTAGTAGTATGCTTCTTGCTGTCTGTGGGCAATCTATGATACTATCACTTAGAAGAGGCACATGTCACAATTACTGGAGACATATTAACTTAGTCCAACACCCATTCCTGAGAAGATGAACATTGTTAAACACCATGGTAAATAAGGATCTATAGAGATAAATGAGGCACAGTTCTTTCTGTTAAGGAACTCAAAGCTAATACTGAGAATCTAACCAATTTTGCTAAATATTAATGTAGTTCATGGGATTTTGGGTGAATAAGAAATGAAATCACACCAAATTAAAGAAACTAATATTAGAGTTTGTTACACCATCTACCATTACTGATTTTTTGCATAATGAGGATAAAAGCTGTAAATGACTAGAAAGCAAAGGAGTCTAGGTCTTAGATAACCTCTCTGATATTTCTACCAACTAGAGCTGCTGACTGAAAACATCTTGACTCATAAAACAAATAAACTGACTCATAGACTTAGTTAAGTCATTTTTGTCAGATTTTTCTTCTACATGAAGCCAACTGTAATTCTAACTTATATGCTTTCATTTATAGATTGATTCATAGATATCTATACAGATATACATCTTGAAATATAAAAAGTATCTTTTAAACTATTTTATATATAGTAAATGGATAAGTACAATAGACTTATGTTTTAGCTCTTGCTTACCCAGTGCTATTATCATGTAGAGAAGTAAATGATATTAAAGATTTCAGCTGTTTCATTGACTGTGTTACCTTGTAACAAATTGTTTGGATAAAACTCATTTTTTTTTTTCATATTTATTTCATTTATACACAAACTTTTTAGGCTCTCTCATACCAAAACAATAATCACTAGTATTTAGAAAATGGCAATACTTTGGACTGTTTAATGGATTAGTATCTTTGTGAGTATGAAGTTTGGTATTTCCCAGGCAAGAATACCAGAATGGATTGCCATTTTCTTTTCTTGGGGATCTTACTGACCAGGGATCGAACCCATGTCTCCTGCATTGAGGTGGATTCTTTACCGCTGAGCTACCAGGAAAGCCCTACAATTTGATACATGCCAATAAGTAAAACATTGTATGATAGCTAGATTATATTATAAAGATTGATAAATCATGCTTATTCACAAATTTAAACTGATTTATAATAATTGATAACAATAATTGATAAATCATGACTAGAGATTTGAGTTAAACAGATTAACACCTACATTTAGTTAACAGTCCATTAGTGACAAATGAGTGGTTAATTGGTTTAAGTTGTCTGTATTCCAAAAGACAATACACTGAGATCTTTATGAGATAGCAGAATATAAACAAATGTTAAAATTCATACTATAATTAATAGCAATAAGTATAAATTCATGCAATAAAGAAAAAGTTTTATTCCATTTTTGCAATATTTCTTATCATAAGCCACTTCCACTTGCATACATTTTAATCACATAATTCATTAATCATATGGACAAACTTCAGTGAAATTATTTTAAGCTTCTGCTGTGGACATTTAACAGATGCTTAAGTAGGCCTTGATAATGAAAGCAACTGCATATTTGGCAAATATTCAACACTTTTCTTGAATTCTATAAGAAAAGAGATTTTAGTGAAGTATAATGGTTTCCTCAATCTGATAAAAGATTAAAAAATAACCTCTTAGAAGAAATAATTTACTATGCAACATCACATATATATATATATGTATGCATGTGTGCTAAGTCACTTCAGTCGTGTCTGACTCTGTAAGACCCTCTGCACTGTAGCCTGCCAGGCTCCTCTGTCCATGGGATTTCCCAGGCAAGGATACTGGAGTGGGTTGCCATTCCCTCCTCCAGGGGATCTTCCCAACCTAGTGACCAAATCCAGGTCTCCTGCATTGTAGGCAGATTCTTTACCCACTGAGCCACTAGGGAAGTCCCTTAAATACACTCATTTTTGTAGACATAACATTTCCCTTAAAGAATATACTGTGACAGAAAAAAAGATACTATTGTTATAATTTTAATGGATGAATTTATTCATCATTCAAAATTACGCACTGTTGATTTCATCTAAGGAAGTTATATCATTATGATTATATGAAAATTGATGGCTTAAGTGTTTGGAATCCAGTACAGCTATATCAGAATATGAACTTACCATACCTTATTTATGCTACAAAAGTATGGGTCTTACAATTTAACAGAGCAATGTAACAGATGGAGACTGTAAGACAATTATTTTTAGAACTGGCTTATGGAGTTCACTTTTGGAAATATTAAATACTGTTACAGCTTCCATCTGCAAAATAATTATCTTAATAGAAATTATCTATTTATTTCTCATGGAAATAAATCTTAATATACTTCATACAAAATTGTCCATCAACACAGTATTCTCATTTATATCCTAAATAAATTTTGCATTGGTCGTATTTAGATCACATACCTAAAATATATTAAAATGGTATCTCAGATGAATTAGTTCTCTAAATTATCATTTTAATTAAGGCTCATCAGGTGGCAGTACTGAATTGGGACAGCCTGCTTGATAGAGGAACTTGAGAAGAAGCAATCCTTTCAGGATGGTGGATCCCTCTGCATTGAACGCAGTAGTATTAGTACCAATGGTAGCTTGGAAGGCTTTAGCACCCATCCCATCCACCACACCATGTTTTTGTTTGTTTGTTTTAATGCAGCACTGGTACTTTCTCATTCTTGTATATATAGTGTGAATAGCAGTATCTTCTAAAACATTGTTGCTTTTTTTTTTTTTTTTTTTTTTTGGCTGATCTGAAGCATACACTCTGAGAGAAAACTGTGTAACTTGGCTGAAAACTCAGCTTTAACATCTGTACTCTTCCCTTTATAACCAGATCTTTGACCAGAAGTCTCTCTGATGGAAGACTTCTATAACCCCTAATTAATGTAAAGTTTAGAGACTCATGGAGATTCCCTGTTAGCTCAGCTGGTAAAGAATCCGCCTGCAATGCAGGAAACCCTCGTTTGATTCCTGGGTCGGGCTGATCCACTGGAGAAGGGATAGGCTACCCACTCTAGTATTCTGGCCTGGAGAATTCCATGAACAGAGGAGCCTGGTGGGCTACAGTCCATGGAGTTGCAAAGAGTCAGACATGCGGCCCCATGGACTGTAGCCTATCAGGCACCTCTATCCATGGGATTTTCCAGTGGGTAGCCATTCCCTTCTCCAGGGGATCTCCTCACCTAGGGATCAAACCTGGGTCTCCTGAGACACCAGGGAAGTCCTAATATAATAATACTACTTTTAGTTTGTTTAACTTGCATATTCTAGAATCCATTTCAATGACTAACTTGTGGTTGAAAGGAAGTGTTAAGAAGTGTATTAATTTCTTTCCCCATTTATATATAGCTATGTGAAGGCTTATCTCAACCCTAGATGAATACATGCATTAATTATTAATAATTGGTTTAACTTTTGTTTTATGCAAAATTTTTGTTGTTTTTACTTGTGTTTGCATTTGCCTTTGTTTGAATTTACCCAAGAAATATTCTTTTCCTATTTGGTCTGAGGGGAAATGAGAATAATTTGTTTACTGTCTCGTGTTATCCTAATGATCATCTGGTCATTGCTAAACAGCTTGGGGAAAGACTAATTTAAAAAACCATGAAGTTAGTATGGTTTAATTTTAAATGAGATACATTCAAGGAGAGATAAATGATAGGTATATAGATAGATAGAGATAGTTATCAGTGATATGATTATAACCAAAGATCTACCTCTCTACTTCTCATTATGAAAGCCTACAATTATTTGGGTATCTAGAGTTAACTAAGCTTCTGTTAAATGAATATATTTTAATAAAATCACTAGTGACTGGTATAAGAATCGAAAACTCAGTGTATGTTACTTTCTACTAATCAGAAAAACACTTGTTAACAACATCACACTCTTCTAGTTAGAAAGCCATGAACACAGCCTCCTCCTGCAAATTTATTTAATGACCATTAGGTATAATGAAAATTTTCTGTTTCTTAGTCTGTGTGGTTTCATAGGTTTGTCCACTTTGAGAACATTCATGGGCATGTTTACTAGTAAGTTGGGCATTTTCATGGGTTTTCTTTCTGAAGTGGGGGGAGCTTCCCTAGGTAAGGAAGATCCCCTAGAGAAGGAAATGGCAACCCATTCCAGCATTCTTGCCTGGAGAATTCCATGGACAGAAGAGCCTGGCAAGCTACAGTCCATGGGAGGCAAAGAGTCAAACACGACTGAGTGATGAACATTTTACATTTTACTTTTTTTATACTTTTGTGTTTTTGTTATACTTCTACAAAATTTTCATAAAAATTCAAGTTGATAATGTTAAGGTTTTGGGAGAGTCTGATGAATACACTGATCATGATATTATGCCAGTTGCTATCAGTTCAGTTCAGTTCAGTTGCTCAGTTGTGTCCAACTGTTTGAGACCCCATGAACTGCAGCACGCCAGGCCTCACTGTCCATCACCAACTCCCGAAGTTTACCCTAACTCATGCCCACTGAGTCAGTGATGCCATCCAACCATCTCATCTTCTGTCGTCCCTTCTCCTCCTGCCCTCAATCTTTCCCAGCATCAGGGTCTTTTACAAAGAGTCAGCTCTTTGCATCAGGTGGCCAAAGTATTGGAGTTTCAGCTTCAACGTCAGTCCTACCAATGAACACCCAGGACTGATCTCCCTTAGGATGGACTGGGTGGTTCTCCCTGCAGTCCAAGGGACTCTCAAGAGTCTTCTGCAACACTACAGTTCAAAAGCATCAATTCTTTGGTGCTCAGCTTTCTTCACAGTCCAACTCTCATATCCATACATGACTACTGGAAAAACCATAGCCTTGGCTAGATAGACGTTTGTTGACAAAGTAATGTCTCTGCTTTTTAATACGCTGTCTAGGTTGGTCATAATTTTCCTTCCAAGGAGTAAGTGTCTTTTAATCTCATGACTGCGATCACCATCTGCAGTGATTTTGGAGCCCCAAAAAATAAAGTTAGTCATTGTTTCCATTGTTTTCCCATCTATTTGCCATGTAGTGATGGGACCAGATGCCATGATCTTAGTTTGCTATATTGCTCTAGAAATATTATATGACTTAAATTAATCTTAATATTAACCCTGTTAAGAAGTTCCAATTATTATTCAGCTTTGTAAATAAGGAAAGTGATACACAGACAGTTATATAACTTGCTTGAGATCATAGACCAAGTAAGTGAAGTAACAAATAGATAGATAGAGATATTCCTCAGTGATATGATTATAACCAAAGGTATGCTTCTCTACTTCTCATTATGAAAGCTTACAATTGATTTGGGTACCTAAAATTGATCAGTCTTCTTTTAAATGAAAGCATTTTCTTCTTATTTAGTGAATAAATATCCATGTCTTCCAGTTTGAGTAGTTGATTATAGTATATCTGCTACTGCCATAGAAGCAATTATAAAATACTACCACTCAGTAATATCATAAAATAGCAGATTTCCTGTCTTTTGTTGGTACACTCATTTTCAAGACAGATTATAATCATTTTGGACTGTAAATTTTAATATTTCAGTAATTCCTATTTTTTTGTGACCATACTTTCTTCCTGTTGATTGAATTACAGAAATAGCCTATTCTTTATATAAGTATGGGCTTATACTTATTAAGATTCCTTGTTTTCCAAAACAGAAAACTATAAAAATCCAATTCTTTGAAGATAATTTTGGTTAAAAAATAATAAAAATACAGAGTTAGAATGGGCACAGGGTTTGGAAGGTTTAAAAATCCTAGGGAATATTGTATACTTGATTTGCTATGAAGTAGGAAATATTCAGTTGAGCAAGGAGATGGTACAATAAAAAGAAGAATGCAGGGTAGACTAAATCAGAATAAATATCACATAAACAAGCTAGGAGAAAAATTTAGATACCTATGCACAAGATGTTGATGGTATATTATAGTGCCAAAAAATAGAAAAAAAATTGACAACCATATATGAGTTATGATTCTAACTGTATTATACTTCTCACAATTACTCAAGAATATTATCAAATTGGAATGTGGTAAAATTAGTTTTCTTTTTTCATTTTTGGATCTTCTCACTCTACCAAATTCTACCCACTGGGGGAAAAGTAAACTATCCTGAGATATCTGTTTAATGTGATTTTGAAGTTCAAAATGAGATTTTAGAGGCACAAAAATAAAATTAGCAAGTGAAATAAGTGCATTTCTAATGGAACTCTGGAGACTTAATAGTCTATAATGGAATATAATGATAATTAGTTTTCCTGAATATTTTTATGCTTTTATGTCTATTTTGAGGGTCTTATTGGGATCATACAATTTTATTTTCATGATATCAGGCTATTTCTGCTCAATAGTGTAGCAATATGAATAAGCTCTATTATTTTATTAGTCTGAGCAAAAAGTAGAATTAGACCACTTTCTGGAATATGCTGAACTTTTTCATTACTTTTTGTTTCTTTTATTTTTCTTACTGAAGCCCATCTTTAACATTTTTTTTCCTTTTATCCCCTACATTATAAATACTACTTAAATGTTCATATGTATTTATCTGAATAACTTTCCTGCCCTTCTTAGGCTCATATTTTCTATTAAGACTTTGATTTTATTATCTGTCCCCTAACAGAAAAGTAGAGAAGCTGAAAGGTAAATATGTATATCAAAACTTATCTATTTGTTAGAAATTCCAAGTGAAATCATTAAATTGCAAGTTAAATTACCTTCTTAGGCTCATATTTTCTATTAAGACTTTGATTTCATTATCTGTCCCCTAACAGAAAAGTAAAGAAGCTGAAAGGTAAATATGTATATCAAAACTTATCTATTTGTTAGAAATTCTAAGTGAAATCATTAAATTGCAAGTTAAATTACCCTTATGGAAATCCATGAAGTTCTACCCAGCTTTATAGTAGCTAAAATTATGATTTTTCCTAATACTTTTAATATCTTGTATAATCATCTATTTATTCACTTAATTATTTGTTAAAATATTTATTCACTAAAAATCATGTAGCATTATTTCATCTGCATATATATATGCGTGCTATGCCAGTTCAGTCATGTCCCACTCTTTGTGACTCTATGAACTGTAGCCTGCCAGGATTCTCTGTCCTTGAGAGTCTCCGGGCAAGAATACTGGAGTGGGTTGCCATTTCCTCTTCCAGGGGATCCTCCCCACCTAGAGATCAAACCCGAGTCTCTTGAGTCTCTTCCAGCGGCAGAGATTCTTTACCACTGCACCACCTGGAATGCCCATATATATGGGCACATATATATAGGCACAGCACAGTCCACTTATATACACAATTTGTTTTTTCCTCTGCTCATAAATTGGGAAGATATTTCTTAACACAATATTTGCTGAGGGACAGCAGGACTCTTTTGCACCCTGCTGTTTTTACTTCGTTCTTTGAACTCTATCATCTGAGCTCAGGGAGGGTTTAACTCTGTTATTTTGATCCTGAAGAGACTATAAGGAACACAGTGAGGGAGGGAAATGTCCAGCTCGGGGGGCAGAGCTTACGCAAGGTGAGGATGCCAATCACACGTGGGGCCGACCTGACTTCGGCGCCAGGGCCTGATGGGGCGAGGATGGATGCCGTTGAGGAAAGGCGCAGTGAAAGTGACAGAAATCAGGTAAGCTCCCCTCGAGTCTGGCGAGATGCTGGAGCTAGGAGAGCTTGAGGAGGTCGTGCAGAGAGGTGTGCGCTGTCAGATCCCAGGCAGAACCTCGAGACCTCCGCACGCAGGCAGGTGGTGCGGGGTCTCCTGTCAGAGGCCCAGCGAGATGACAACGGCCTGGCATGGGATGTCAGAGCCCAGGAGCGAGGCGGAAGGTGTCCTTCTGACAGGACAGATTAGAGAGCCAGAAGTAAGTTCACACAGGGAAACGGAATAAGAGGCCGAGTGGACTGTAGGCCCGGGAGATGAAAGGATGGATTATTTACTAATTGATTCTGGCAATGCTGACTTTTCCTATGAAAACAAAATGAAATAAAATTCTATCACACATCATACTCAAATTAATTACATTTTGAAGTGAAATAATATAGACAAATTAATATGAATTAATGAATACGATTTGTTAAATATATGCAATATCATACAGAATTTGAAGTATCCTTTAGAATATTAATTAGTGAATACTACATATTACCCTGTAAATATACTTGTTTCTCTGTAAGGAAAACAAATTTTGATAAAACTTAATATACCACAAAAGAAACACTGATAAATAGAACCATATTACTTTTAAGAAGTTTGCTCCTAAAGATATAGATTAAAAAGTATGAGATGGTAAAAGAGAGCACAAATTGGGAAATATTATTTCAGCACAATTATTTGCCAAAGGATTATAATCTGAAATATATAAAAAAACTCCTATAAAACTGTAAGAAAAAAGAGAAAGAGGGAAGTATAAATGTAAGCAAAACTTTCCAAATGTTTTACAGAAGAGAAAGCATGAATGTCCTGTGAATATAGCAAAAGCTGCCCAATTTAAAAATAATGAGGACATGTAAATTTAAATCTTTGGAATATATTTTAAACCAGTTCCATAAAAGGAATACCTTTTTGGAAAAATATCACTGTATAATATGATTAGGTAGAAAAAGGCTAGTCATATGTTATTTAATAATGAAGTAGGTCAATCCTCATTTATTAATGATAGATGATCCGTCAGTAATTATTTTTAGGCCAAAACTCATTTTGTTGCTTAGGAAACCTGGTTAATTTAGGGAAAATGGTTAAATAAGTGATAAAGTTCATATGATCAGGCACTAAAAAACAGGGAGTGGAAAAAATAGGTCTCTTGACTAGCAATTCACAATGGAGCAAACTTGATAATTCAGAGAATCACCTTTTATTTAAAATATGCACTAGAAGACATCCTGAAAAAAGTGATCAGAGCAGAAAATAAATTTCTAATCATACAATTTAGTTTTTTATTCATTTCTAAAAATCATGTACTCTTATAAGACTGTTAATTGATAAGCATAAGATATAGCACAGAAACATTTCTGATTGGTATTTCATCTCATTTCTTAAGCAGGACGTGTAAGATCATAGGATTTTTATGCACATTACATCAAATTTTCTCCTGAAAGATCTAATAAAAATGTTATAAGTTGTAGAAATTAATTTATGGATAATTCTGAAGGCAGAAAAGCTCTAAATTAACCTTGCTTCAAGGAGAACTAAAGGTTCTTATTCATTAAGGTTTCCAGCTGTGCACAGGTAGCATGGAAGACATTCCTCTTCATTCAGTTGCGATCTTACACTGTAAACCTCTTTTCAGTTCAGTTCAGTTCAGTTCAGTCGCTGTGGTGTCTGACTCTTTGCAACCCAATGAACCAAGCACGCCAGGCCTCCCTGTCCATCAACACCTCCCGGATTCCACCCAAACCCACGTGCATTGAGTCGGTGATGCCATCCAACCATCTCATCCTCTATTGTCCCCTTCTCCTCCTGCCCTCAATCTTTCCCAGCATCAGGGTCTTTCCAAATGAGTCAGCTCTTCACATTAGGTGGCCAAAGTATTGGAGTTTCAGCTTCAACATCAGTCCGTCCAATGCACACCTAGGACTGATCTCCTTTAGGATGGACTGGTTGGTTCTCCCTGCAGTCCAAGGGACTCTCAAGAGTCTTCTCCAACACCACAGTCCAAAAGCATCAATTCTTTGGCACTCAGCTTCCTTTATAGTCCAATTCTCACATCCATACATGACCACTGGAAAAACCATAGCCTTGACTAGATGAACCTTTGTGGACAAAGTAATGTCTCTGCTTCTTAATATGCTATATAGGTTGTTCATAACTTTCCTTCCAAGGAGTAAGTGTCTTTTAATTTCATGGCTGCAATCACCATCTGCAGTGACTTTCAAGCCCAGAAAAATAAAGCCAGCCATCTATTTGCCATGATGTGATGGGACTGGATGCCATGATCTTAGTTTAATGAATGTTGAGCTTTAAGCCAACTTTTTCACTCTCCTCTTTCACTTTCATCAAGAGGCCCTTTAGTTCTTCTTCACTTTCTGCCATAAGGGTGGTGTCATGTGCATATCTGAGGTTACTGATATTTCTTCCAGCATTCTTGATTCCAGCTTATGCTTCCTCCAGCCCAGCGTTTCTCATGATGTACTCTGCATATAATTATGTCCAGTTCTAACTGTTGCTTCCTGACCTGGGTACAGGTTTCTCAAGAGGCAGGTAAGGTAGTCTGGTATTCCCATCTCTTTCAGAATTTTCCACAGTTTATTGTGGTCCACACAGTCAAAGGCTTTGGCATAGTCAGTAAAGCAGAAATAGATGTTTTTCTGGAACTCTTGCTTTTTCGATGATCCAGCAGATGTTGGCAATTTGATCTCTGGTTCCTCTGGCTTTTCTAAAACCAGCTTGAACATCTGGAAGTTCACAGTTCACATATTGCTGAAGCCTGGCTTAGAGAATTTTGAGCATTACTTTGCTAGTGTGTGAGATGAGTACAATTGTGCGGTAGTTTGAGCATTCTTTGGCATTGCCTTTCTTTGGGATTGGAATGAAAACTGATCTTTTCCAGTCCTGTGGCCACTGCTGAGTTTTCCAAATCTGCTGGCATATTGAGTGCAGCACTTTCACAGCATCATCTTTCAGGATTTGAAATAGTTTAACTGGAATTCTATGACCTCCACTAGCTTTGTTCATAGTGATGCTTCCTAAGGCCCACTTGACTTCACATTCCAGTATGTCTGGCTTTAGGTGAGTGATCACACCATTGTGGTTATCTGGGTCGTGAAGATCTTTTTTGTACAGTTCTTCTGTGTATTCTTGCCACCTCTTCTTAATATCTTCTGCTTCTGTTAGGTCCCTACCATTTCTGTCCTTTTTTGAGCCTCCTTTTAATTACTTGTTATAATTTGTCTCAAAGGAAAGAAAGAAATGTACAGCTGATATGAAATCATTTTTCTCTTGATAACCTCTAACTGGTTAAATTCAGAAATCTCCATCAATAAGCTTCAGTTATACCATGTTCCTTCTAAACCAGTAGGATAATTTAGTACATATGAAATCAAGGCAGAAGCCTTAGATATAATGCATGGGAGCTCTTCATCTTATTTTTGTGATTTAAATTTTCTCCTCGGTAGATTTGGCTAACAATCTATTCTACCAAGAAACATGTTTGTCAAGAGAATGTCACTGTCAAAAAATAACATTTTGTATAATAGGAATTGATATAGATTTTTACATTCGGGTTTTTATTATATGTGACATAATGAAATGCAGTCTTTGATTTAAAATATTTTCCTGTCTCTACAGAAGAAAATATTTTAAAATCTCCCATACTATGGTTATTTCCTATATTATGGTTAATAAAGTGATGAGAATTTATAGAAGTTTCTCTATGGAGAAAGAGTAAGTCTTTATCTTAACTCCATTAATTGATTCAAAATACACTTATATATATAAATTATAATACATATAATTTAATATTTGGCCTTAAGTGCCAAATATTGTGCTATACACTGGAATGCAGTAAATGTACATATATGATCCTTAGCCTTTGGAATCTATGCTGAAGTCAGCCTTGTCATAATTTAACCTCACTTATGGAATAGAATTTAAAAAATATTTTGACTCACAAATCTAAATAAAAATGTGTCCCAAAGGAAATACTCATAAGTGATAGGTGATTTCACCATGATTACAATAAAAATGTAAGCAAGCAGGCCTTCAATTACAAAGTAAGATTATAGGATATGTGCAAAATAAATAGGTAAACAGAGAAAAATTGAGGTAAAATTAACAGTGAGAGATGAGACAAAGTATTTCTGGACAGATAACTTTAAGACCTGTGCCTGATAACTCAACTGGTAAGGAAATCATCGGCAATGCGGGGGACCTGGGTCAATCCCTGGGTTGGGAAGATCCCCTGGAGAAGGAAATGGCAACCCACTCCAGTATTCTGGCCTAGAGAATTCCATGGGCTGTAGAGTACATGAGGTCACAAAGAGTCGGACATGACTGAGTGACTTTCACTTCACTTTGAACTTTAAGGCAAAGTCTTTTAAGAGCTTTATTAACATATAAACGATATGCCATATACTGTACATATTTAATGTATACAATTTAATGAGTTTGGACATATGTACACACAAGAACAGAAAACAGCCATGGAAAAATTTGACAAAAGAATTTACCAGGAAGGAACAGCCTCATGTGTGATGGCCTTAAGACAGGAAAGCAGTGGCTATGTTTAAGAAAATGGAAAGAAGCCAGACCAGCTAGAACTAAATCAACACGTACAAACTGCTATATTTAAAATAGATAACCTACAGGGTCCTACTGTATAGCACAGGGAACTCTGCTCAATGATATGTAGCAGTCTGGATAGATAGCGAGTTTGGGGGAAGAAAGGATACATGTATGTGTATGGCTGGGGCTTCCCAGGCACCACTAGTGGTAGCGAGTATTAGTGCTAGTCGCTCAGTCTTGTCAGACTCTTTGCAACCCCATGAACTGTGTTCCATCAGGCTCCTCTGTCCGTGGGATTCTCTGGGTAAGAATACTGGAGTGGGCTGCTGTTTCCTTCTCCAGGGAACAAACCCAGGGATCAAACCCAGGTCTCCCACATTGCAGGCAGATTCTTTACTGTTTGAACCACTGGGGAAACTCTGCCAGTGCAGGAGGCATAAGAGATGTGGGTTTGATCACTGGGCCAGGAAGATCCCCTGGAGGAGTACATGGCAACCCACTCCAGTATTCCTACCTGGAGAATTCCATGGACAGAAGAGCCTGGCAGGCGCTACAGTCCACAGTGTCACAAAGAGTTAGAACTTAAGGACTTAGCAAGCACACACACATGCCTATTTATGACCGAGCCTGTTTGCAGTCCACCTGAGACAATCACATTGTTAATCATCTATACTCCAATATAAAATAAAAAGTTTTTTTTTAATCTAAAGAAAAAAAGAATTAAATATGCAAGAAGAAAAATTATGACAGTTTAGGTTTTGTAGATAAGTAGGAGGTGGCGCTAGTGGTAAAGAACCCATGTGCCAATGCAGGATTTGATCCCTGGGTCAGGAAGATCCCCTGGAGCATGTCATGGCAATCCACTCCAGGATTCTTGCCTTGAGAATCCCATGGACAGAGGAGCCTGGTGGGCTACAGCCCATGGGGTCACACAGAGTCGGCGAAGTGATAGCACACAGCAGCATGCAAGGGTACTAAAAGCAGGCAGAGTCAGTCAATGAGGTTTAATTTTAAATCAAAATACACTGGAACATCATGGGAAAATTTTAACTGGAGTAGTGTGATCCTCTTTTTTTACAGTAATTTTGCATACTCTGTAGAAAATGAGTGGAAAGGGTACAAGAGATAAAGCATGACAAGTTAGGGCAGAAATGCAGTAATGAAGATGGTATTGGGTGACTTAAGCAAGATTAGTGGCAGTTGGAGATAAAACTGCCATATATGACATATATGTCATCTGTCTTAGAGATTGTGCATACAGGAATGGAGAACCTAAAGCCAAGCATAATCTCAGTCTTGGGGCTTGGGCAACTGGGTAGATTTGGTCTCATTTACAAAGGCGTTCTGTAGTCCATAGGGTCACAAAGAGTTGAACACGACTGAATAACTCAACAACAGCAACAACAGAGATTAGGACAAGTGACAATATTACAGGTGATAATCCTTAAAGATGATGATGTCAAATTGCTGGGAAAATAACAAACACTGATTTCAGCAGTACACAAATATGTGTTTCATACTTTTAACAAGGGCAGTTTCTTTGGAGATTTTCAGCAAAGGCTTATGGACAGAGAAGAAGCAGAGACAGGAAGCTCATAAACTGATCAAGAGAAGCAGAAAAACAATTTAATAGTTGGAGGAGTATTTGGAGCTAAAAAGGGAAATGTTTTTAGTTTTTGTTTTCCCCTCCAAGGCTCATATATGATGATGGTGATATGATACTAATGGTGATTATGATGATGGTGACAGCGATCTTAACGTGATGACTATGATTATATAATTGTTCACATATTGAGATGGCAATTTTTCTTGTTTAAATTGAAAAACAACATATAATCTACATCAAGATCTCATTTTCTCCTTTGTGAGAGAATCTTGTCCTTCCTATCCTTCACCTTCACAAAATAATTACCGGCAATTGTTCAAAAATTAAAGAGAATTGTATTTTTAAGTGTTTTAGAGCTATTTAGGAAGTTAATGAGTACGGCTTTTACATAGTTCTCTGGTCCCATTTTATAATTTAATTGCAAGTCTCAGTAATTCAGCAGTAATCATTTAAAATTTGAAATGTCAATGTCACTGGCATTAAAAATATGTTTCCTCTATGGAACAGAATTCAAAATATATTCTGACTTACAAAACTAGAAATGAAAATGTGGTCTGCAGGAAACCTCCAGTGCGGAGAAGTAATTTAACTATCATTTCAGTTGTTTTTCTTATTTATCTAATATGCTTACTTAGAAAAATAGTTGGCAGAATACATATCATCTATAAAGCACAGAATTGAATCTTTTGTTCAGAGGTACAATTTGTCTAAATGAGAGAGCATCTGTTCATATTGAATGAAATATAGTCTGGCAAATAGGAGCAGCCTTTGAATCATTATGCTATGCATTAATATAGCAGTGGGTTTAAGTTCAAGATCCAAAAACAGTGGTGTGTATGCAGTTTTCATTATAACCATTAGACACTGACCTATGTTAAATGCTTATCTATCTTGGTCTTTTGTGACATCTCATTATCGTTGTTTGTGAGTCTTGCTGAATATTAAACAGCAAGACTGAATTAGCAACATGGTCATATATTGGAACTTTCTTCTCACCTGTTCGGCTATGTATTTACTATGAAAATCATTTTTGAAGATTTTTTCATTTTTCATCTACATTTTATTTTCTAGTCTAAAACTTAGCTGCAAATATATATTTTTAAGGAAGACATTGACCAAGCATCCTTACTCTTTCCCTCAGTTTGATTAGTCCTTAGTCAGATTCTTTCTGACTATAGGTCCCTGCCATCCCTTTTCCTAGAGCACCTAATTTAGACAACTTCCAAATATAAAGTCTTTCTTTTCCACATTGATAGACAGATCTTCTCCTAACCTCTAGTCAGTTTATACACCAAAAATGTCTTTCTCGTGGATCTGAGAACTATCTTTTTGAATGTAATCATCAAGAAAGGCAGCATCCATGTCTCCCCATCTTTGTGGAAGGGGAGGAGCCTAAGCCCATAAGTGCTTGTTGTATGTATATTAGTTGCTCAGTTGTGCCTGACTGTTTGCGAGTCCATGGACTTTGGCCCACCAGACTCCTCTGTCCACGGAATTCTCCAGGCGAGAATACCGGAGTGGGCTGCCATTCTCTCCTCCAGGGGATCTTCCCTACCCAGGGATTGAGCCCAGGTCTTCTGCACGGGCAGATAGATTATCTCACTGTCTGAGCCACCAGGGAAGCCCCTTAAGTGCTTATGAGAAACACAAATGACCTAGTCACATTGACCACCCGCCCCAAGTACTTTTCCAATAGTTCATCCATTGCTTAAAAACTCTCCTTCAGGTTGCTTGAGTGGAGTTGAGTTCGGTCCCTCTCCTGTATTGCAGTACTTTTAACCCCTATTGTAATAGTCTTAAATGAAAAGTCTTCTTTGTTTAACTTTTCTGTGCAGATTTTCTTTGACAATATAAATAACATATTCTCTACGTATATTAGTCTTTGGAAATGCACTGTTTGGAACAAATATTTTCCTCCCATAACCCAGAAAATTTAGACATTTTCTTTTACTTAAAGCCAAGAAAAAGTGTCCTATCCTTAGAGGTACATGGCATATTTATATTTTATTTTTCTGGAAAATAATATCTATCTAGTGTAAATATATGTTGGGAAACTTAGCTAATACCATTTAAATCTATAAAGTAATGAATGAAGGATTAAGGCATTAAATCAGTAAATAAATATATAAATGAATTTAATTTAATGGCATTATGTAGCAGAGCCACAGTTCTTTAACTACATGTAACAGTTTCAGGAACTCTCATTCATATTCATTCTCTCTCCCTTTCTATCTCTCTGTCTTTGTCACTCTCTCTTTCTCTCTCTCTCTCTGTTGTTGTTCAGTCACTAACTCTTGTCCGACTCTTTGTGACCCATGGACTGCAGGTTTTCCTGTCCTTCACCATCTCCTGGAGCTTGCTCAAACTCATGTCCACTGAGTGCCATCCAACCGTCTCATTCTCTGTCACCCCCTTCTCCTCCCATCTTCAATCTTTCCCCACATCAGGGTCTTTTCCAATGAGTCAGTTCTTTGCATCAGGTGGTCAAAGTATTGGAGCTTCAGCTTCAGCATCAGTCCTTCCAATGAATATTCAGGGTTGATTTCCTTTAGGATTGATTTGATTTGATCTCTTTGCAGTCCAAGGGACTTTCAAGAGTCTTCTTCAACACCACAGTTCAAAAGCACCAATTCTTCAGCATTCAGGCTTCTTTATGGTCCAACTCTCACATCCATACATGACTACTGGAAAAACCACAGCTTTGACTAGATGGACTTCCCTGGTGGCTCAGACTGTAAAGAATCTTCCTGCAATGCAGGAGACCTGGGTTCTGTCCCTGGTTTGGGAAGATCCCCTGGAGGAGGGCATGGCAACCCACCCCAGTATTCTGGCCTGGAAAATCCCCATGGCAGATAAGTTTGGTGGGCTACAGTCTATGGAGTCACAAAAAGTCAGATACAACTGAGTGACTAAACATAGCACACAGCACTGCCCCCTCTCTTTTCTAGAATGTAAACACTATTAGACTTCAGGGATCCTAAAGACCAAGGTTATAGCTTACATTTTTTTAACTCTTCTGGTATGAAGTAAGTACTCAACAATTGAATGATTACTGAAAATAATGATTAGCTACTAAAGTCGAATGTATTAATTTCCTTTACTTGCATTATAACTTTATTATAAACAAGTTATGTTACTCAAGATTGAATCATAGAGATTATCAATAAAACCATGTGTTAATATTAGGTTGGTATAAACATAATTTTGATTTTTGCATTGTTGAAATTTGTCATCTGATATTGGAATACATTCTAAATAACTGTGGTTGTTATACACAATTTTAATGTGCATTTCTCACTTTATATATTTTGCTAATGACTTATTACTTGCTGTTTATTTTATATTCATTAGAGACTATGGAAATGATGTTAGACAAAAAGCAAATTCAAGCGATTTTCTTATTCGAGTTCAAAATGGATCATAAAGCAGTGGAGACAACCCACAACATCAACAACACACTTGGCCCAGGAACTGCTAATTAATGTTGCAGTTAGCAGTGGTGATTCAAGAAGTTTTGCAAAGGAGACAAGAGTCTTGAAAATGAGGAGTGTAGTGGCTGGCCATTGGAAATTGACAAATTGAGAGCCTCATCAAAACTGATCCTCTTAGAACTACATGAGAAGTTGCCCAAAAATTTAGTGTTGACCATTCTATGGTCATTCAGCATTTGAAGCAAATTGGAAAGGTGAAAAAGCTTGCTAAGTGGATGCCTCATGAGCTGATAAAAAATCAAAAACTATCATTGTTTGGAATGTTTTCTTCTCTCATTCTATGCAACAATAATGAATCATTTCTCAATGGGATTGTGACATATGATGAAAAGTAGGTTGTATATGACAACTGGCAATGACCAACTCAGTGTGGATTGAGAAGGAGCTCCAAAGCACTTCCCAAAGCCAAACTTATACCAAAAAATGGTCATGATCACGGTTTGATGGTCTGCTGCTGGTCTGATCCACTACAGCTTTCTGAATCTTGGCAAAATCATTACATCTGAGAAGTACATTCAGCAGCAGATCAATGAGATGCACCAAAAACTGCAATGACTGCCGTTAGCATTGGTCAACAAAAAAAAGGGCCCAATTATTCTCCACAACAATGCCAGACCACATGTTCTACAACCAATGCTTCAAAAGTTAAACAAATTGGGCTATGAAGCTTTGCCTCATTCACCATATTCATCTGACCTCTTGCCAACCGACTACCACTTCTTCAAGCATCTTGACAATTTCTTTGCAGGAAAATGCTTCCACGACCAGCGAGTGGCTGAAAATGCTTTCCAAGAGTTCATTGAATCCTGAAGCACAGATTTTTATACTACAAAAATAAGCAAACTTATTTCCCATTGGCAAAAATATGTTGATTGATTAACAAAGATGTGTTTGAGCCTAGCTACAATTATTTAAAATTCAAAGTCCAAAGTCCCAATTACTTTGCACCAGCCTCATTGGAAAAGACTTTGATGCTGGGAAAGATTGAGGACAGGAGGAGAAGAGGTCATCAGAGGGTAATATAATTGGATAGCATCACCGACTCAATCCACATAAGTCTGAGCAAACTCCAGGAGATAGTGAAGGGCAGGGAAGCCTGGCATGCTGCAGTCCATGGGGTCACTAAGAGTCAGAGATGACTTAGTAATTGAATAAAAACAACAATACAATTTGAAATTCCAAAGTAGCAAGTCATATATTAGAAGAATTGGTTAAGAATATTTGTAATAATAATAATGACTAATCTTAATGTTGTGTGTAATAACTTTCCAGGCACTCTTCTAATTGCTGTACATTAATTAACTTTTAGTCTCCACAACAAACATAAGAAATGGATACTATTATTATTGTATTTTACAGAGAATGATATACCTTATTCAACTTTATAATTAGGAAGTGACAGGGCCAGAACTTGATCTGAGATCCTCTGTTTCAAAGTCAGTGTTTTATTACAATTCAATGTTGTATTATCCTATTGTATATTTAGCTTTTTAAAACTAATTTATCTCAAGGCATTTAGACAGTGCACCCTGACCCTAAGTGCACTGGAAATAGCAAATGGGACTTTTCTTTAGTTGGAAAAACAGAGGAAAGTGTCAGCATAACAAATTACGTTACCAAACATTGACCCTAGCAGACTGAAGGAGGCAAGCATATAAGGGCCACCAAACACTTCTCTTGGTGAAAAAATCAGAGAAGTGTGATTTGGAAATAGGACCCAAGTGTGAACACACAACACAAAACTCCTTTTGTTGCTGTGGATCAAAATATTTGATTGGCTGGGCTAGAAGGAAAAACACAACCCCAACTGCACAACTGCCTTCTTTCTCATTCACTGGTCAGCAACACCAAAATGAAAGCCCAACTGAGATATAAAGTGATTCATAGAAGAAGGGGCTGCAAATGAAGAATTTACTCTAGGACAGCAGCTTCACCAAAAACCAAATGGGGCAAAAAAAAATAAAACCCCACAAGTAATGGAGTTTTCCTACTGGGGAGCGTCAGTCTCCTCGTGATCACTGGACTGTTGGTGAAATTCATATCAAGTTGCAACTTACCTTTATATCTAAATGGACAATTCTAAAGCAATAGGATAGATAATGAGAAAATGGAAACTAAAACTGTCTAATAGGCAAAATTCATGTTGTCCATATTGAATGAACAGAAGATTAAAACAAGTGCACATGTGATGAAAATTGAAAGAACAGTGAGAAACCAACAGATCAGATATTTTAGGCCTTTATATGTGTTCCTTAATTTTGAATGCAGCAGTCATAACTTTAACAATGATATCAGAAATCTATCCTTCGATCAGTTACAGAACACATATGCTTTCACAGTGTCTCTATTTCTATATGCTCTCCTTTAAACATAATTTTTTCAATAGATATGACATTAAAAAGTGAGGTTATTCCCTGTATATGTGGAGGTTATGTTTGGCTAAAAGCCAGCACGCTGACTTACGTTATAAAGAAAAACTTCTGAGAACATCATATTTATGGCACCTGTATAGGGAAAATTTTGGCTTAAAGCTTAACATTCAGAAAACTAAGATCATGACATCTGGTCCCATCACCTCATGGCAAATAGATGGGGAAACAGTGGAAACAGTGTCAGACTTTATTTGTTTGGGCTCCAAAATCACTGCAGATGGTGACTGCAGCCATGAAATTAAAAGACACTTACTCCTTGGAAGGAAAGTTATGACCAACCTAGAGAGCATATTAAAAAGCAGAGACATTACTTTGCCAACAAAGGTCCATCTAGTCAAGGCTATGGTTTTTCCAGTGGTCATGTATGGATGTGAGAGTTGGACTATAAAGGAAGCTGAGTGCCAAAGAATTGATGCTTTTGAACTGTGGTGTTGGAGAAGACTCTTGAGAGTCCCTTGGACTGCAAGGAGATCCAACCAGTCCATCCTGAAGGAGATCAGTCCTGGGTGTTCATTGGAAGGACTGATGCTGAAGCTGAAACTCTAATACTTTGGCCACCTCATGCGAAGAGTTGACTTTTTGGAAAAGACCCTGATGCTGGAGGGGTTGGGAGCAGGAGGAGAAGGGGACGACAGAGGATGAGATGGTTGGATGGCATCACCGACTCGATGGGCGTGAGTTTGAGTAAACTCCAGGAGTTGGTGATGGACAGGGAGGCCTGGCGTGCTGTGATTCATGGGGTCACAAAGAGTCGGACATGACTGAGTGACTGAACTGAACTGATGGTCATATCTGAGTAAGTCAACTATTATAAATAAAGTGTCCTATGGACTAGGTTACATTTTTATAAACAAGATAGTCATACCAAGGCTTTTGAACAAATCACATAAGTAAAGTCCCTTGTTTCATTTTCACTTTTCCTTGGGAACACAATTCTAATAATCTGAATTGCTTTTGTTTTAGATTTATACATATTTCAGTGCTATACCCAGAAAGCCAACAAGTCACCAGTTTTTTAAACAATTTTTCTAAGTCTCTACTTTTCTAGAACAATCTGTTTTATCTTATCACTGGTTGTAACATAAAGCTCCTTGCCACTACTTTTTATTTTTGACACATTGAATATTAGTGAAAGAGCTGAAAATACAGTATTCTGTGTACAATTATTATGAAGATACAATTTTTCAAAAATAAAATTTGTGCAAAGAAATTAAACAATTCCAAAAATACAGCAATAGATTGTATAGTGTTAGTTTCATCAATAGAAATAAACACAGTGTAAAGTCTGACGATGACTACAATAAAGGTCAAGTCTCTTGTAAAATAAAGTCTCTTGTGATTATTAAAATTTGTCAGGATTTTATATATCATTATTTTTATTTTTTATGATACTGTTATAGTATAACAAAAGAAATGAAGATAAATTATAAGCACACAATTGAGTAAATCTTCGTAAAGTTAACATAACTGCATAATTAACACCAAAATCTAGAAACAGAATACTATTCATGTTCCCAAATTGTTCCTTATGTTCCATTCCAGTCATAAAATCCCTCCCCTGAGGTTGAACACTTTAGATCAATTTTACCTTTATTTTAACTTAATGTAAATGAAATCTACATTATGCACTCTTTTGTATATAGCTTACTTTGTTTCACATTATTTTTGAGATATCCTTCTATGTTGATTTGTGTAGTCTTTATTCATTTAATCTTATTGCTTGATAGCATACTATTATTACATACTGTACCAATTCTACAGTAAAAAAGGTATTTTGTCTTGTTTCTATGAAAAATAATTGATTAGAAAAAAGTAGATAATCTCACAGAAAAATAGGCAAAATCCTTGGACACCTCATAAAAGAGGGTTTTGAAATGACCAATAAGCATATGAAAACCTGTCAACATTATTTTCATCACAAAAATGTAAGTAAAAAATCACAAGATGCTGCCACTATCCACCCACCATAAAGAATAGGAAGAGAAAGTCAGAAAATATCAAGTACTGTTAAGCATGTGGGACAACTGCATAAATTGTTGCAATCACTTAAAAACGACTTGGTAGTATCTTACAAAGAAGAATATACAGATGCAGCCTGATCCAGAAATTCCACCCCTTGGTATCTGTTTAACATATGTTAAATGAAAGATGTATACAAAATATTCAACAGAACTCAAAATATCCATAATATTCAAAAGCTGAAAAGAAAAACAGTAAACTCAGATCTTGAGTGACCCACACTTTGGAATTAGTTGACAAGGTCTTTAAAATAGCTTTGATAAATATGTTACAGAAAAAAAAGGAAGAAAAGAGGGAATTTCACCAGATGCCAGTGTTCTCTTCATTTTGGCCATAGGGTTTGGTGTGCTTAGTAATTTTGTTTTAATGATAGATACTGTGTTTTTTAAAGTCTCCAGATGGTGTTAACTTCTGTGAGTAATGATTAAGTTTTCCCTCTGCCAGGTAAGTCTGGACTTCCCAGGCGGTGCTAGTCATAAAGAACGCTCCTGCCAATGTAGGAGACATAAGAGATGGGGGTTTGATCCCTTGGTCTGGAAGATCCCCTGGAGAAGGAAGTGGCAACCCACTCCAGTATTCTTGCCAGGGAAATAACATGGACAGAGGAGCCTGGTGGGCTGTGGTCCATGGGGTCACAAGGAGTTGGACAGAATGAAGTGACTTATCATGCATGCTGCCAGGTAGAGAGAGCGGAGGCTGATCATCCTAACCCAAATACGACTGCACTCAGTCCACACAGACAAGACCCCAGGGAAGATGTCTCCACTTGACGTGCCCTCGATCACCTAGAATATTTAAATTACCCATCTAGTGTTTGGAAACCCTCCCAATCCCAATCAATACCTGCCTAAACTTTTCTCACAATTAAGAGAATTCTGCCTGATTTTATAATGTGGCTTAGATTTTTTAGGTTCCATTCCTATAAAATCCCAGACTGGAACAGGCCCAAGATGCTTGAGCATACCTTCCCACCAAAAGCTCTCTGTCCACTGCCAATAATCTTCTGCCAACACAAAGGTCCAATTCTTAGACATCTGTGCAGAATTAGAGATCCTGAAGTCCTCCAGAGTAAAAGTGGCTGCAGATGTCTGCTCAAGTCTCTGAAGATCTTTCCTCTCTGGAGTTTTAGCCTCTCTAGATAGCGTTGTCACTGCAGATATCTTATACCTTCAAAGAGACACTTTCTCTGATTTATCTGGGTTTTCTAGTTTTCTTTGGTTGGAATGCTGGCTTGATGCAGACTGCTCCATCCCAGGGAGAAGCAGAAACTATTAATTACCATGCATTTGTTGAAACTATATATAGTGTATTTACATATGTGTGTATTCACGTGTGTATACAGATAAATATGACTTTTAAATGTCTTGGACTAATTGAAATTACATTTAAACCTAATTAAATTAAATTTGTTGTTCAGTCGCTAAGTAGTGTCTGACTTTTCGCAACCCCACGGACTGTAGCCTGCCAGGCTCCTCTGCCCAAGGGGCTCTTCCTAGAAGATTACTGCAGCAGGTTGCCATTTCCTTCTCCAGGAGATTTTCCCAGTGAAGTGAAGTAGCTCAGTAGTGTCTGACTCTTTGCAACCCCGTGGACTGTAGCCTACCTACCAGGATCCTCCCTCCATGGGGTTCTCCAGGCAAGAATACTGGAGTGGGTTGCCATTTCCTTCTCCAGGGGATCTTCCCCACCCAGGGATCGAACCCGAGTCTCCCGCATTGCGGGCAGACGCTTTAATTTCTGAGCCACCAGGGAAGCCCCGATCTTCCCAGCCCAAAGATTAAATCAGCCTCTCCGACACTGGTAGGCGGATTCTTTACCACTGAGCCGCCAGGGAAACCCATAATTAAATTTAAATAACATTTAAACTTGTTGAGCTTTGAAACCTTAAAAATAGAAAGAAAAATGGACACACCTATAGTACACGTGCTCCAGTTAGAGCTTTTCCAGGTGCCATTTTGAAACAACCTGTAACCTATATTAAATGAATGCGAGCATGTGGCATGCACTCGTGTTGATTCTGCTTGACTTTTGTAATAGGCCAATGGACATCCCTTCTATTAGATTCTTTCATAATCTAATTGGGCAATATTTACTTTGGGGAATATATATAAAATTAGGATTCGAAAAGGAGACAAAAAGTATTTCGTGCATCCTAGTTTGGGGGAAAAAACGGAAGTAGGAAAATAGACTCTAAGTTCAATCCTAAAGACAGACTGAAATAGGAATATATGTGAAGTGGATAGACAGATAAAAAAAGGAAATAAGTCCATAAAAGGAGAAAATAGATTGAATTTTTGAAGGAAGAAAAAGATGTCCTTAATTAATTGCTTCTTATATGATTTAAATAAACTTTATGAGATTCTAAGGATTGATTTACTTGTTGACTTGAAATTGGCAATAACTGAATAAGTATCTTGTGATTTGTTTCATTCTACATTTTTAATTTAAAGTTCAATTTTATCTTTTATTTCTACTATCATGCAGCTTTTTGATATAATACTTTGCCTTCCTTATGTTTATTATTTTCTTTTCAAAAATTGTAACATGTTTAGTTTACACGTGCTACTTATCTCTTCTGATTATTAATAAAGCTATTATTCAGAATTTATTAATTATTTTGAGCTACAAGGCAAGTTAAGTATGTCTTACTTTACTTTACAAATTGTAAGCTATACAATTTTCACAATGTGCTTGATTTTCTTCAGTTACCATTTGATTTTGTTAGTTTCTCTACATAAATACTGCCTACATGTTTATAACAAGCTTTAGGATATGAGTTATGAACAAAATTCCTTGTTCTTCCTAATCAGAATGCTCCTAGGCAAACATTAAATATATTGCCTTTGCTTTATAATCTATCAGTAATTTTTTCTACTTATTAAACATTAAGGAGCAAACTTAACCTAAAATCATATATTTGCAAGATATATATTTAATATATGCTGTGCTTTGCTTAGTTGCTCAGTCATGTCCTACTCTTTGTGATCTGATGGACTGTAGGATGCCAGACTCCTCTGTCCATGGTGATTCTCCAGAGAAGAATACTGGACTGGGTTGGCATGCCCTCCTCCAGGGAGTCTTCCCATATATATCTGTACAAATGTAGTATACCTAACAGAAGTTTGAACATAAATGTTATATTCTGAAGCTACACATCAAAAAATAACTTTAAATATGCTTAATATTAGTATACTGTTATTTTTCATAAATGTATTTTAATATTAATATTCTACTGTTATAATGATGATGATGATGATGATGCATGATTTGATGTTGATGATACAGGCAAACCTCAACTATATTGTGGGTCTAGTTTCAGACTACTCCATAAAGCAAATATTACAGCTAAGCAAGTCAGACAGATTTGTTGGTTTCCCAGTGCATAGAAAAGTTATGCTTATACTATACAGTAGGTTTTTAAGTAGGCATTAGCATTATGTCTATAAAAACAGTACATACCTTATTTTAAAATATTTATTGCTAAAAATGCAAACCATCATTGGAGCCTTCAGCAAATCATAATCTTTTTGCTGGTTGAGGGTTTGAGATATTGTGACAATTACCAAAATGTGACACAGAGACACAAAATGAGCAAATGCTATTGGAAAAAATTGGCACCAGTAGACTTGCTCAAGACAGGGTTGCCACAAACCTTCAGTTTGTAAAAAAAAGAAAATATATATATATATATATTTATGAAGCACAAAAAAAAAATGTTATGCCTGTATCATAAAAACCACTCACATAATATTTAACAGCCCAAATACCCATATTTACACGTGATAAGAATACAATTTGATTTTACCAATATTTTCATAAGACCAGTTGTGAAATGTCTATACCATTTCAGAGTCATTATCCTCTTTTTGTTTACTGATACTACAGAATAAATTAAATAAATTGAAGCAAATTTATTGACCCAAGATGTCTTCAGTTTTGAATCTCGGCAAAAACTATGTGCAATCAATTAAGTAGAATCTGTTTCTTAAATGAATAGCCATATTTAATTCACAGATGTGTTTACAAGGTAAAAGACAGTGAGTCTTTGTACACTATTCATAATTTTACTTTCCACTTGTATGGTGAAGATACCTAAGATGGCTGATCTCTTGTTCTCTGTACACCCACACCACCACTTCAGCAATACCCTGTTCACCTGACTGACCTTCCTCTATACCTGCCCCAGACCCCAGCTAATTATCATTCTAGCTTTAGATCAGAACATCTCTACTATGATAGCTTACCAAAGGTGCAGTGAGGAATGTGTCCCTCTCATTGGTTATTATTTCCTTAATAACCAGTGAGCCAACTTAATGTAATCCCCTCTCTAACCGGTAACCTGCCCTACTCCCCAGGAGTAAAGCCTTCCATCTCTCCACATGGTGGCGTGGCATTCCAGAACCTTGCCTCAGACAAGTAAGATCCCTCTACCCATTAAACCACTGGTGTCTCTGTTTCTGACTCCAGGCTCTTTCTTCCATCTTGAAGTAGTCCAACACAAGACATTTCGCTATGTTCTAAAATCCTTAATGATAAAGCATACATTTTTACTATTATAATGAACATAAATGACAAGCCTGACAGTTCCTGAATTTTGAGTTCCAGAGTTTGTTTTGGGCTTACCTGGTTGCTCAGCTGATAAAGAATCCTCCAGCGATGCAGGAGACCCCAGTTTAATTCCTGGGTTGGGAAGTTACCCTGGCATAGTGATAGGCTACCCACTCCAGTATTCTTGGGCTTCCCTTATGGCTCAGAAGGTAAAGAATCCACCTGCAATGCAGGAGACCTGGGTTCAATCCCTGAGTTGGGAAGATTCCCTGGAGAATAGCATGACAACTCACTCCAGTATTCTTGCCTGGAAAATTCCATGGACAGAGGAGCCTGGCGGGCTATAGTCCATGGGGTTGCAAAGAGTCGGACATGACTGAGTGACTAAGCACAGCACAGAGTGTGTTTAAAGACACTTTCCTCTTCCCTCATATAAGAATATGCTTTGCTTGCAAAGTAAGAAAAGATATTTTACAACCGAAGTTGAATTATAAGTCCTAAGGATGAATCTAAATCTGCCTGATGAAGTTCTTATATACAGAAACAACATTTACATCTGCATATATGATATTCAATGATAATTTTTAACAAAAATTCTAATTTTCTCCCTGAAGCAAAATAAAGAATTGCAGAAATAATAAGACAAAAGCTATTAGGTATGCTTTTCTGTGCTTTTATTGACTCTCAAAATGCAGCACATTTACTTTATGACTCAAAATAGAAGTTTTCTGGTTTTACAAAGCTGTCTATTGCAGATTTGCCATGGTACTTGGAGGAAGAAATGGCAACCCATTCCAGTATTCTTACTTGGGAAATCCCATGGACAGAGAAGCCTGATAGGCTATAGTCCATGGAGTTACAAAGAGTCAGACACAACTGAGCAACTGAAAATGCATGGTACTAACACAACATTAACCCTTCAACAGAGGCAATTTTTAGTTAATTCTTTGACAATCCTAGTGAGTTGAATAGCATTTTCCTGAAATCCATGTCCACACAGAACTTCAGATTATAATCTTTTTTTGAAATAGGGCGTTTGCACATGGAGTTAGTAAACAATCTCAAGATTAAATGATTGCTGAATTTAAGGTGAGCCTAAATCCGATAACTTGTCTCCTTACAAGTAGCAGAGAACACAGAAGTTTACAGAATAAAGATGGAGGCAGAAGCTGGAGTGAGGCTGCCATAGCCGAGGAATGCCTGGATGCGATAGAACCTGGAGGAGGCAAGGAAGTATTCTCTGCTAGAGCCTTCAGAGGGAGTATGGCTGACATCTTAATTTCAAACTTCTAGCCTCCAGACCTGTAAGAGCACACACTTTTGTTGTTCTAAACCATCCAGTTTGGTATATTTTGTTATGGCAGCCCGAGGAGACTAATACACCTGAAACTGATTGCTTTGAAGGGTAACCCCACAAGTGACTCACTGGAGAGCTGTTTTATCGGTGTTACTACAGGAGTGTAACTCAGCCTGTGTGTAATAGACAGGGAACCAGTCATGGACAAAGAGAAGAATAGTCTTCCAGTAAATGTCTGAACTAATACCGGTGGGACGAGAAAACGTGATATGGAATTATGCAATCATGCATTTAATGATGAGTATTCATAAAATAAGTATTTCTAAAAAGAATCTAGTATACACCAGGCATGTGCTAGATACCAAGACTATAACAGACATAAAAAATAAACAAAAACAAGAAACTAGTCTCTGCTGTTAAGGTGCCTCCAATCTATTCCAAAAAATGTGGCTTCCATACATGGAATTGATAGTTATAAAAATAGTAAGCACAAATTGTTAGAATATACTAAAGTCCATAATTCTACCCAGTACAATGGTTCTCAACATTAACTTACATTTGTTTCACCCAGGAAGCTTTACAGAAAAACATCAAATTTTCTCTTTCCTAAGGGAAGTATATCTAGCTGGTCTGTTTACCACTTTTTTTTTTTTTTTTTAATATCCCTAATCTCCTTAATGGACAACAGAATTCTGAAATTCTCTTGCCATGTTGGCTGTCAGGACTAGCGCTCTCAGTCGCTCAGCTGGTAAAGAATCCATCTGCAACGCAGGAGACTCCTGTTCAATATTCTTCTATGTTGATCTGTGCAGTTCAATTCCTGGGTTGGGAAGATCCACTGGAGAAGGGATAGGCTACCCATTCCAGTATTCTTGGGCTTCCCTGATGGCTCAGCTGGTAAAGAATTTGCCTGCAATGTGGGAGACCTGGGTTCAATCCCTGGGTTGGCTAGATCCCCTGAAGAAGGAAAAGCTACCCACTCCAGTATTCTGGCCTGGAGAGTTCCATGGACTGTGTAGTCCATGGCGTCACAAAGAGTCAGGCACGACTGAGTGACTTTCACTTTCACTTTCCCTCATGGTAATAAAGTGAGAAAACAGGTGATGTTTCCTCACAGTGCAGAATAGACATCTGACTGCACTGTGCACCTGTGAGTGGCTTAGTTCTGCCCAGATAAAAAAGACCACATATTTCTCATTCTTGAAGTCAAAGAAAGCTTGACTTCCCAAGTAGAAAGCTCCTTGGTGTTCAAAAGGGGAGTAATGTCAAGCCTACTCATAGGCCTCTTTGATAGAACCCAGTTAGGCTCAAACATGTGCCCACACACACAGAAGGATCCTGAGAAATCCCAAATACAGACTCAGAGTCAGGTCAATCAAAGTAATTACACAAAGGAAAGCTGAAAGAAATGCCCTGATATAACTGATTTAAACTACCATGAGGGCATGACTCTCTCTCTGAGTTCACCTGTGTGTCTATCCACATGTATGACCCTACCTCAGTCTCTGGCTGTGAACTAAAACCTTGCTTCAAACCACTGCAGTCCAGGTCACTTGAGATCAAGTTTATTAATATTTCAAGAGACTCTTAAGAGTCTTTGGACTACAAAGAGACAGTCAGTCCTAAAGGGAATTAGTTCTGAATATTCACTGGAAGGACTGATCCTAAAACTGAAATTCCAATACTTTGGCCACCTGATGTGAAGAACTGACTCATTGGAAAAGACCTTGATGCTGGGAAAGATTGAGGAGAAGGGGACGACAGAGGATGAGAAGGTTGGATAGCATCACTGACTTGATGGACATGAGTTTGAGCAAGCTCCAGGAGTTGGTGATGGACAGGGAAGCCTGGCATGCAGTCCATGGGGTTGCGACTGAGCGACTAAACTGAATGTTTCAGCATCTTTGACATAAGTTATGCTGTTACAGATTTATCATATGTACACTTATCTTCAATCTCCCTACAAAACATTTTTGTGGGAAGTAGAAATTTTACAATGTCTCCCTCCCATTTTTATGTGTTTCTGTTTTTCTTTCCTTCACACACACATACACATATACACCCATACACAACACACATTTGTTACAAAATTTTATTAGGAAATGAATTTTAAAGGAAATAATAAGCAGCATATGCCAAATATGGAGTAATAATTGTGAAAAGATCTAGGATACCACAGATATATTTTTTCCAAACCCTACTGAGATATTTTTCTTTTTTTTCTAGCATTGAGTATGAAAAACCTGATTATTGTCCGCATTAAACTCATTAGCTCCTTGAAATGTACCTGCTTCCATGTTGAACTTCTAATAACTCCTCTGTGTGTGCCTGTATTAGTCGCTCAGCCATGTCTGACCCTTTGCGACCCCATGGACTGTAGCCCACCAGGCTCCTTTGTCCATGAAATTCTCTAGGCAAGAATACTGGAGTGGGTTACCATTTCCCTTTCCAGAGGATCTTCCTGATCCAGGGATCAAACTGGGTCCTCTGCATTGCAGGTGGTTGCTTTACCACTTGAGCTACTAGGGAAGCCCAATAATTCCTCTAAACCTAACTAACACACTGATCTTAGAACTGATGAAAGTCCCCTTATGAGTCTGCCTCATTTTCAGCATTAGCTCAGACCAAGGTTATCAGCTTGTGAATCCTGTTTCAGTTTACAACTTTGAAGATACGAAGGCCTAACAGGAGAGAATGTTCCTTTACTGTTTATGTATGTTTCCAAGTCATCCTTCCACATTGCCAGAGGCAGAACAAAATGAACTAATTGTGCTAGCATTTGCCATCTGATTTCACTTTTTGGAAAAGCTATTTCTGTTTCCTCTAATGCATGACACATCACCATATCAACTTTAACAACTTCTCTGTGAAGTGACTATACCATGTACTATACATTCTTTTTAAAGTCCCTTTCTTATGATCTTCTTCCTTGTCTTATATGACCAGCAGGAAGTTGGCATTTCACAAACATTTTATTTTCTTAGGCTCCAAAATCACTGCTGAAGGTGACAGCAGCCACAAAATTAAAATTGAACAGCCATTTAATTAAAATTCAACTGCAGCTTGCTCCTTAGAAGGAAAGCTATGACAAACCTAGACAGTGTATTAAAAGGCAGAGAGACATCACTTTGCTGACAGAGGTCTGTATAGTGATAGCTATGGTTTTTCCATCATGTACAGATGCGAGAGTTGGACCATAAGGAAGACTGAGCACTGAAGAATTGATGCTTTTGAAGTGTGGTGCTGGAGAAGACTCTTGAGAGTCCCTTGAACTGCAAGGAGATCAAACCAGACAGTCCTAAAGGATATCCACACTGAATATTCATTGGGAAAACCAATACTGAAGCTCCAATACTTTGGCCACCTAATGCAAAGAGCCGCTTCATTGGAAAAGACCCTGATGCTGAAAAAAATTGAGAGCAGGAGGATAAAGAGGCAACAGAGGATGATATGTTGGGATAGCATCATCTATTCAATGGACATTAGTTTGAGCAAACTCCTGGAGATAGTGAAGGACAGGGAAGCTTGGTGTGCTTCAGTCTGCGGAGCTGAAGAAAGTCGGACACTACGGAGCACCTGAAAAATAGCAGCAACAAACTTCAGGTCCCTGCTGCCTTTCTCTGGTCAAGTCTGTGGGATTGGTAAAACAATCTTTTAGAAGTAAATTGATATCAAATTAGTTACGCAATTGAGTACCAGAGCTATTTAGGTTTGCTGCTGTAGGGGGAAATGTCACTATAGGCTTTCCAGATGCAGTATGAAGGGCAGTATTATAAATTGTCTTGAAATCAGGAAATCATCAGTGATATTGTCAAAATAAATCAGGTATGAGCTAATGAGTGCCAGGTCCAGTTTGATGGAAATGAAAAGAAAGGAGAATGTTTGACTCAGAGTAGTTTGAAAGTCAAAGTCAGTAAAGTGGTTGAATGACCAGCTAGAATCAAGTATAATCCAACATTTGAAATCACAAACAACTGAGAGACCATTCATGTCAAAAGTCAGACCCCAGAGATGGGAAACGTGAATTTTAAGAGCACTTACAAAATCAGTGTTAATATTCCCAAGGCAGTAGTGAAGCATTCAAGTTCACATCGCCTAAGGTTAGTGCTAAGTAGCTTCAGTTGTGTCCGACTCTTTGCGACCCTACTGACCATAGCCCACCAGGCTCCTCTGTCCACGGGATTCTCCAAGCAAGAATATTGGAGTGGGTTGTGATTTCCTTCTCCAGAGAATTGTATGCATGGGAGTGAGCTGAACTTGGCTGTTGCAGAAGTTGTGGTTAAAATTAGATGAATGAAAAAAAAAATTAGATGAATATAGTATACCAGTTTTCAGTTGAAAATCTAGATAGCTCTGTAGCACCTCAGATAAGATAGTTGGAACCAAGATGGAAGGCAAAGGGAGAGAGAGTTTAGGACAAAAAGAGAGAGAAAAAAAAAAATTCTCCATCAAATCTTCTAAATTCTGTAAGAGGGCAAAGAGAGAAGGGCTGCACCATTGCCAAGCAAGAGGATTGTTGTTAGAAGAGCATTCAAGAGAGTAAGAGTTGAACTTGTAGGTGTTAAAAGGAGTGAGTGTAAGAAAATGGATAACAACTGCATGACTTCACTAAAAATGACATGTTGAAAAGAAAAAAGCTACATTAGAGAAAACAATAGGACGGAATGGACGCCTTTTCAGTGCTGCTTGACATTTAGAATTCTTGAAAATCCCTTGAGTTGAGCGAGGCACTTAATTATGGTGATCATCCATTTCTCTACTTGTAAAAAAAGTGTTGATAATGCCTGGGTTCCTTATTTCACAGAATAACAGAAGAATATAAATTTGTATAAAAAATGATAGAAGAAAGCGCTGTATAATTGTATAGAATGTTGTTAGTAAAGCCATGATCAGCTATGTTATGAATAACTAGCTACATTATAATAAACTGTTATAATTGTTCAGGATAAAATGCTACATTTTTCTCTCCATGAAGCATCAGTCAAATTAAACAGAAGCTGTAATCCATTCTGTGCTTACTCAGTATCTCTTCAAGAACAGGAATACTCTGGATGTATCTTGGTTCAAGACACCATCAGTTTTCTCTTAGATTACTCAGTTTCCTACTAACAGATCTCCCTGCTTCTCTGACTGTGTGCAATTTAGTCTTGATAGAGCAGCCAGAGTGGATCTTTTAAGAATATGATTTGGATTACGTCATTGTTCTACTCAAAACCTTGTAAAGCTTCCACATGTCACTCAGCATAAAGTCAAAGTCAGACATGAGTTGCAATTTCTGACACTTCCTCACTCTCCCTAACCACACTAGCCCTCGTGCTATTCCCTTGCCAGCTCAGAGAGGTTCCTCTCTTAGGCCTGAAAGGAATGCTACTCTCTAGATATCCCAGCGGCCACCTCCCACTTCCATGCAAGTCTTGCCAGGCAAACCCGTCTCAGTGAGTCCTGCCCTAGGCACTATATTTAAAGGTCCAGTCCCCCATATTGCAAATCCGTGTACTCTGAAACCCTATTCTTCAACATAACTCTTTATCACTTCTTTGCAAAGTATTTATCACCTTCTAAAAGATTACATAATGTATGATTTTTTATGATTACTATATTCTGATTTCTTTAACTGATTTCCTTGGCTCCATGAGAATAGAAATCTTTGTGCCTTTTTTCACCCATGCACCTGTAGCAGAGTACCTGGCCCATGGTTAGTGTTCCATAAATATTGGTTGCATTGTAGCCTTTAAACTGTTAGTGAATAGTAGTCTATTCTGTTTGTGGAAAGTCATTCCACTATTCCCCAATTCTCCAGTGGTAAAAAGTAGAGGCACACTTTATTTTATTGTGCTTCACAGATATCACTTTTTTTTTATTTACAAACTGAAGGTTTGTGGTAACCCTGCATTGTCACAAATGGGTCAGCATTTTTTAGCAAGAAAACAGCTTTTAATTAGGGTATTATTTTTTTTTAGACATAATGCTACTGAACACATAATAGTCTACAGTAAAATGTAATATGGGCTTCCCGGGTGACGCTAGTGGTAAAGAACCCGCCTGCCAATGCAGGAGATATAAGAGACTTAGGTTCAATTCCTGAGTCAGGACGATGCCTTGGAGAAGGGCACAGCAATCCACTGCAGTACTCTTGCCTGGAGAATCCCATGGACAGAGGAGCCTGGTGGGCTACAGTCCATAGGGCCACAGAGTCGGACATAACAGAGGCAACTTAGCATGCAAGAACATAGTATAATATGCTGTATTCTATATTCACTGGGAAACCAAAAATCTCTCTGACTCTTGTGGTAGTCTGGAACTGAACTTTAAATCTCTCTGAGGTATGCAAGTAACAGAAAGAACTATACCAGCTGAAGAAAATAAGACAGGGAGTTAACTTCTCCCTTGATTAACAATGTACATGATGTATTTGCCTTTTTTTTTTTTTTTTTTTTTTTTAAGCATCCATTTGTTCATGAACCATGGAGATAGGACTTGGTTCTGATGTTAGGTGTATAATCCCACCACATGGATAGAACTGCCTAGAAAGGGAAGCTAATCCAAAGACCGGAATGAGATCAGAGGCTGAAAGAGATAGGTATATATCTTTAATAAAATTTCTTTAATGTCTGGATGGGGCTTCCCTGGTGGCTCAGTGGTAAAGAATTCGCCTGCAGTGCAGGATACGCAACTTTGATCCCTAGGTCAGGAAGATCCCCTGGAAAAGGAAATGGCAATCCACTAGAGTATTCTTGCCTGGGAAATCCCTTGGACAGAAGAGCCTGGTGGGCTGCAGTCCCTGTGGTCTCAAAAGAGTCGGACATGACTGAGCCACAAAAACAAAGGAACTTTGCCATAGTCCAATTTAACCTCTTTTCAAACTGCTTAACTGAATGGTTACATTCACCTTTTTTTTTTCACTTACTACAATTTAATTTGTGCTTCTGGCAATTATATTCCCAAACCTCTAACTCTGTGGGGAGTAGGGAAGTTTTATGGTTTTAATGCTGTTGCTTATTTCACAGAAGCTCGTGTAGTGATAATGTGTGTGTCTTGAAATATTCTGAAATGTATAAATTAATTGTGATAAGTCATCTCTAATTGACTCCATATTCCTTGTGAACTTGGGGATGACCCAAAGAGCTCATTTAAATTATTTTATATACAGTTTGGATACTTCAAAATCAAAGCCTCTTCTTGATCTGAAACACTTTCAAGCTCAGGTATCTATGCTCATTTACATCTCTTTGATCATCCATCAACTTTTCCTGATTATTTTCATTTAGAAAATTTAGCTCATCTCCACACATTTTGCATCCATAAACACACCCATGGCCACTGTTTACTCCAAAAGGGCTCCTTTTTTTTTCCCCTTGACTTTGATTTTAAACTCACATTTTGTTTGCTTTGAAGTAGCATGAGCAAATCCCAGCTTCTCATTTTATAAATTCTGCAGGAGCCTTTTGTAAGAATTCATATTACACTAAGTCTCATGCTTGCCTTCTCATTTATCTCAGATTTCCTTTTAGTTCCCAGTCCATTTCATGATCCAGTTTTAAATGCCTATCTCTCTGAAACAGAGAGAGAGATGTGCAATCGCATTTAATTTCACTCCCTAGTCATCTGCCCCTTTGCACAGTTACAACTATTGCTTATATCAGAATATTTTTTTTGCCACCTCTAATAATTACTTTTAATGTCTTTTGTTTTATCAGCATCCTGTCACCTAAAACTCAGTGTAAAATACTTTTTTCTGTGCTTCCTTAAAATTCCCCCTATGCAATTTTATGTATAGTTTTGTTTCTGAATTAAAAGTTCCATAAAATGCAAATGTTCTATACAATTTACACAATTTAATTTACACAACAATATTGATATCTTAGTCTACTTACACTTAAAATACAAATGTACACTGCTCACTCTCATGATTCTCCACATTAACAACATGAAAGACATTTTATTAACAAAAGTTTTGCTTTTCACACTTTAATCAGTATTGTTCATATGCTTTTGTCTTAGTCTACAGTAATTATAACTGCATTAATTCACAAGGTACTCAACATGTCTGTAAATTGCTATTATTTTCTGGTATAGCTTTACAAATATACTATCTTTTGTATGTTAATTTTCTACAGCTTATGTTCTCATTATAGATTGCTCTAAATTAAAAAAGAGAAATTAGGCAGTATAACTGTGAAAGTTATACAAACTTAAATACACACGCATACTTATAAATAGATTTCTGGTAACCAAGCATAATTTTTACATTAAAGTCAGCCTTAAGAAAATCTATTATTATTTTTAAATAAATAAATCTATTATTATTATAAATAATCTATTATTATTTTTATTAATGATAATAGACTTGGCATGGGGACATTTAGCTCTAGTAAGGGATATGGCACATCCTAGTCTCATCTGATGGTGGAGAGATGTGACTAAAATAAGGAGACACAGATGCAAAGAAATCCGAGAAGCATTTAGAAAGCTTCTTTCACTCTATGCCACTTGAAGGCGTAAACAATGTTTTGAATCTGAAAGATTTCTGGAATAGTTGAATATGTAGTATTATCAAACTGAAAAAAAAACACACTAGTGTGGAAAGTTGAAACCTCATACTCGTTCTATAATATCTCTCTGGTCTTTCAGAATTCTGGAAACTATACTTAACTCTTTGATCCAGAATTTGAAGCAAACAAGTTTGCATCTCTCCTATGCAAAAACTGATCAGTCAAGAAGAACGACCCAAATACGCTGAGATGAAAAATCACCCTCTAAAACCCTATGCATATCAGCCTACAGCAAATACCAAGGTTATCAAGCATCACTGTGTGTTCAGAATTTGATGTCAGGTTTTTAAAAATAGTTTTACTGTTAAATATAAGCTGACAATCAAGAATTATCAGACATCTAAGGAAAGTCTGCAAACCCAAAAATAAAAATAAACAGACCAGAAGCAGTACGGAAACAAAAGTTATACAAGGAATAAAATGCTATTGCTAATATCTTCAGAAATATAAGAAAAGTTACTGCAACTCTGATGCCATAATGTAAGAAATTCTTCAAAAATTAAAAAGAGCCTTGGGATTAAGCACATGATAATAGAAATGAAAACTCAATAGAAAATTAATAACATTGAAATATTAAAGAAAATCAAGCAAAAAGAGATGGAGAATATAAGATTAAAATAATTATATTAGAAGATCAGCTCAGAAAATCCTGCATACAAGGCTTAGCATTTCCAAAAGGAGATCAGAGAAAAAATATAAGGGATAAAATCATAGACGATTTTCCAGAACCAAAGAATACATATCTTCAGATTGAAAGCTATCACTGAGTAATTACCACAACTGCTGAAAATAAACCCACACCAAGTTCTGTTGCCAAAAGCACATGATTATGAAATATCAGAGCACTCTGCATCGTGAGAATATTTAAGATGCTTCTAGCGAAAAAATTAAGGTAACACAGAAGGATCAAATCAGAACGACTTGAGATTTCTCAATAGCAACTCTAGAAACAAGAAAGCAATGGGGTGATAGAGTGATATCTAAAATGCTCTGATGGAAAAGGATGTCAGGTATATCTCATACCCGATACATTGACAGTGCGTGTGTGCTCAGCTGCTCAGTCGTGTCCAACTCTTTTCGAACCCATGGACTATAGCCCTCTGTCCGGGGATTTCCCAGGCAAAAATACTAGACTGGGTTGACATTTCCTTCCCCAGTAGATCTTCCTGACCCAGGGATATAACCCATGTCTCCTGCATTGCAGGCAGATTTCTCACCACTGAGTCACCTGGGAAGCCCACATGGCCAGTATGTACTACAATTCCATGTTATTATTATATTACTATACACAACCAAAAAACTAACCATTGCATTTTTCTCATTGATACACTGCAAGGCCTCCACTAAAATGATTTATACTACCACCCCGTTACACACAAACTCTTCGAGATGTCATGCAGGAAGCTCCATGCTATGGACTCTGATATTTCTCCAAAGTTGTCTCCTGCTGCTCCCTTTTCATACATGACTCATAGGAAAGTTTACACTGATTTTCCTGAAGTATTATTACTTTATCTTCCATCCCTATAAACAATAATCATACCTTTTAAACTCAAGTGAAATGTTCTCATTTACAAACATCCCTTTCACACCCATATGGACCCAAGTTGGATGAAGTACCCATAAGAGTTCTCATATGCCCATGACCTTTCCTGTACTTATGGCATTGTGTTACAATCATCTGTTCTTGCCACCAAATAGAGCTTCCTAAAGTCCAAAAGACTGTCTTCTTCTTTGTATTTTTCTACTTTCACTTTTTAGTTGATTTCAACATATATTTATTTGGTGTCTTCTGTGTTCCAGGCTCTCTTCCAGTTATTAATTTTTTAAGTGTTGCATCTGTTGTGAAAAATGTATCCAGGCATTTATAAAAACATACAGACAGTACTTTTCAATATGGGCTTCCCAGCTGGCTCAGTGGCAAAGAACTTGCCTGCCAATGCAGGAGACTCAGGTTCAATCCCTGGGCTGGGAAAATCCCTTGGAGATTTTGGCAACTCACTCCAGATCTTTGCCTGGGAAATCCCATGGATGGAGGAAACTGGTGGTTTATGGTCCACAGAATCACAAAGAGATGGACACAGCTTAGCAACTAAACAACTCTTCTATATCTTTTCCTTCTAATTACTATCTAACTGGTTGCAACTCAAATCCTCTTCCCATATCTGGAACTAGAGGTCAAATGATCAGTTTCTAGCCTTAAATAATCCCTCCTGCATTCCTTTAGGTACTATCCAAATATGGACAAATAAAATCAAGGAGAAACTTTAATCTCAGAGTGCTCCAGGAGATGGTGAAAGACAGGGAAGCCTAGCAGGTTACAGTTCATAGGGTCACAAAAAGTCAGGCATGACTGAAGTGACTTAGCATGCATGCACAGATACACCAACCAGAATGGTAGCATCATTGACTCAATAGACACGAACTTGGGCAAACTCCAGAAGATAGTGAGGAACAGGGATACCCAGCATGCTGCAAGCCATGGGTCACAAATGGGCAGATGTGACTGAGGAGCTGAACAACAACAGAGTGCACCACTTATTTTGGCTCCAAACCTACACATCTGACTTTCCTAGTAGACAAAAATAGTACTGTTCCATACTTGCAGATCTATTTCTTTCAACCAGTCTTTGGCTGGGAGTAATGCATTACAATTTCTTATATTTTGACAAACACAGGAATAAACTTGAGGTCTTAATAAAAGGCTGATTCTGAATTAATAGATCTTGGATGGGGCTAATATTTTAAATTTCTAACTAGCTTCCAGTGACACTCAGGTTGATACAAGTGAGGGTCTGCAAGAGATCAGAGATTTGAAACATGATAGCAGTGGTGGTGATGATGGTGGAGGCAGTGATCCAGATACCTCCATAGTGAAAGTGAAAGTGTTAGTTGCTCAGTCCTACACAACTCTGGGACCCCCATGTAGCAGACCCCCTCTGTAGCCCGCCAGGCTCCTCTGTCCACGGGATTCTGCAGGCAAGAGCACTGGATTGAGTAGGTAACTTATTACTGCAGCAACAGAACTCTAATATTCTGGTGCTGAAAATGTAAGTTTCTTAGCCAAGTGGAAACACGCTGAATGAAGGATGACATGCCTTAATATTTTTAAGCAAATTAAAAACTTGTGTTCTATAATAACATGACTCTTGTTAGCCCACTTTTAATGAGCTCTTGCTTTATGGTGGAGTCATCTGCCTCATATTTTCAACACTTTTATGAATTTATGATTTGATTCTATTAATACTCATCACAAAGAGGAAAGCAAGGCATGAAGATGCTATATAACTTGCCTCAAAATCAGTAATGTAATAAGTGGTAAACCTATTATTTTAATCCAGACAGTCTGACCACTGGGCTGGTACTCTTTTCAAAATTTATAGAATTTTGAGTCTAAATATGGGTAGAGCTATGAGAAAAGAGAGACATAACTCACACAGTTGAGCCAAATAATTATTACAGATTTAACTAATTCTACCAATTGGTTTTTAATCAATTTTAGATTGTGTTGCTTTCATGTCTGCTTTTGAAGGTCTTTATCATTTTTAAACAGGAAGTTCAGGCTGGTTATTTCAGAGATGCCAGCCATATGGCATTAAATCAGAAGCCTTATGAATTATTTGGAAGCTTCTTTTGATCTCAGATGTGAAAACAGCATGATCTCATTTTGTGTCAATCCTCTGGATTTATTTTAGAACCACAACCTATTTAGAATAACTTTTTGTTTTCTTGGTTCCTAAATGTCAGTTGTAAAAGCCCCTAAAATTCTTGATACTTGACAATTAAGTGAGGGAATCTGATTTTCACTTTGGCAAAAAAAAAAAAAATTAAAAATGGAAATATATTCTTGGTTCTTTGTGAAACATGTTTCCTCAGAAAAGGCAAAATATTTGCTTCTGCATCAATAAAAACATAGAACCCCTAATAAGGGAAGTGCTCTGTTATTACAGCCTCAGCTGGTGAACCATTACCTAAAATATTATGTTCTACTGGGAGCAGACACTTTAAATTTGTCATTTGAAACTGAAAAGTTTCAGATAAATATGTCAAAGATGACAAGAGAATTAGAAACCTGTCACATTAAAAGTATTTAAAACCATACACATCTAAAGTGAAGATTTAAATGAGACAGGACACTGTTTTCAAATTTTTGAGATACAGTCTAACATGAGGAAGAATTCATTGCTTTCTCTGTGACCTCAGAATAACAGAATGGGAACACGCACGTCTGGAAGTTGGAGATTTTCTGATTGATGATCATTTCAGAAAGACAAAAAGTGTTAGTCGCTCAGCCTGTCTGAACTTTTGTGATCCCACAGACTTCTGTCCTTGGAATTCTCCAGGCAACAATACTGGAGTGGGCAGCCATTTCCTTCTCCAGGAGATCTTCCTGACCCAGGGATTGATCCTTGGTCTCTTGCATTGCAGGCAGATTCTTTACTCTCTGAGCCATCAGGGAAGCCCAAGGAAAACAAAGACACCCTCTCCTCCAAATTTAAGCTGCCCAAGGTATTCATATATGAGTCAATTTAGTCATTGGTTGATTCATTTACTCCTCCAATAATGGTTTTCTGAAGCTTTCTCTGTGCAGGCAATGTTCTAGCATGAATGTGATAAACTACCTTCATTGAGATTTCAATCTAGTGCAAAGGTGGGGGTGGGTATAAATAAAATCAGGAAAAGAAGGTAATACAATAACAAGTAAAAACTACCTGGGGCAGAGGTGGAACCTAGGATTGCCATGTGTGTGTTGATATATGAGCAGAAAACAAAATATGAGAAGGAACTACTTATGCAAAATTACAAGGATGAATGAACCAATATACAGACCATGATGTGGTGACCATCTTGAACTTTCAGAGGAGCTGAAAGACCCCAGTTGAACTGCAATGAATGAGAGTGAGAGTAATATGTGTTCAGGTCTGATATAGACAGCTTATACCTTAAACAGCTTCTTTCTCATACCTTAAATATCTAGGCAAATTCATAACATCTAGCTACTCCAATTTATTACCTGTGAGCATGCAAAACGTGAGGCTCTATAATAAAATTCTTTGAGGTAAATGCTGATGTTTTCATTACATAAGCCTGGGTAGATATTTTATTATATGCAACAAAGTTAAAATCATAAGGAAATTTATGATCCATGAGGCAGATGGTATGTCCAAGATGGTGGCAACCAAATCTTTCATCCAATCTGCTTTTACGATGGTCACCTTTTAAATGACACTCTCTCCATTTGAGATATGGGCTCTACATATCCTCCTTTGAATTTCTGTATTACAGTGGAAAGGGACATCATTTGACTTCCAAAGATAGGTCCATATAGGGCGTACACCCTGATCCTCTTTGGGGAGGTTATTCTGGAAACTCAGCCACCCTGGTGTGAGGAAGCCCAGCTCATGTGGACACATGTAAGAAAGGAAGCCTTTGGGATCATTCCAGACTGAGTCACCATCTGACTGGCACCACAAGCAAAACTAAACAAGAAGCATCCAACTGTAAACACGTCAGCTCCCACCAAGACTATAGAGAAGAGTGAAATAATTAATGTTGCTTTAATCCACTAATTTTGTGGTGAATTTTTAAAAGGAGAAATAAATAACTGGAACAATTTATATTAAGGTCCATATAGCCAAAGCTACAGTTTTTCCAGTAGTCATGTGTGGATTTGAGAGTTGGACCAGAAAGAAGGCTGAGCACCAAAGAAGTGATGCTTTTGAATGGTGGTGTTGGAGAAGACTCTTGAAAGTTTAATCAAGGAGATCAAACCAGTTAATCCTAAAGGTATTCAACCCTGAATACTCATTGGAAGAACTGATGCTGAAGCTGACTTTGGCCACCTGATGGGAAAAGCCGACTCATTAGAAAGACCTTGATGCTGGCAAAGATTGAAGGCAGGAGGAGAAGGGGATAACAAAGGATGAGGTGGCTAGATGGCATCACTGATGCAATGATATAAATTTGAGCAAGCTCCGGAAGATGGTGAAGGACAATGAAACCTGGCGTGCTGCAGTCCATGGGGTTCAAAGAGTCAGACACAACTAAGTGACTGAACAACAGCAAAACAATATTAAATTCATATAAAATAATTAATACCTAATTAATAATATCTAATTTAGCTACATAAATATGAGATTTAGAACCCACACAGTTTCATTTCATTTTTGGTGGCCTGAAATTTTCTAAAAAAAAAATATTTTCTGAAATGCTTCAGAAAGTGTTATCATTTTGATATTCTTTTCTTTGTCTATACTCTTCTTTTAAACTTTGCCATTATTGCTTGGAATTTCCTTTATCCTTTATTTAAAGTACATGTGCAATAGTTATTTGTTGGATCTCTTTAGTATCACTGTATAACTCAAGTGGATTTTCCTGTAGTGATCCACAATTGTATACTATAATCCACTGTTATTGATTCCTTTATCCTGCTTTTTGTACTACCCTTTTCTCCTGAATTGATTCTTGCTTTTTTATTGCTAATATGCTTTGATATGATTTAGATTTCTTATTTATACTTTATCCACACCTTGAGTTGCCATGTTACATATTAATACTTAAAAATTTGAAATCATACATGGGAATAAACTGATAATATAAATGAAGTGTTACTAACTCATTAAATATAGGTTATCAAATAGTGTTTTATATTCAAAGTATTAAAAATGGATTTTAAAAGAAATGAATATAACTCAAACCAAATAACAGATGCTTATTTTGTGGTGAAAAATGGAGTCTCCTATAGGGTAACTGAAATGATTGAGGCCAAAAAGATTTAATATCCTGTGTCATATCTGAAACAATGCTGTAATTCCTTGGCTATGCATTTTAAAAACTATGCAAATACAGAACATTCAGAAGTATTGCACTTTCTGTACCTCCTGGGAGACATAATAGTTAATCATAATGTATCTGTGACTCAAAATAAATTCTCTGTTCCATATAAGAATATACCAGAGAAAAATAGGGCACTAAAAATCATACAAAGAGATTTATAATCCTTTCTTCCCTACAGACTCACCTTAAGAAATCTAGAATTTAGAATCCTGATAAAGCCACAAGACTAGAATAAAGCCCATCTCTAAAGATCAAGAATAACTACTCTCCATAACTAAGAGGCTAAAACTCAGATATGCCTGAAGTAAAGTGGACTTAAAGTTAGGGACACAAAAATAAATACTGAAGTAGTTAGAAATGTTCAGATAAAGAATAGGAAAAATATTCTGCCATAGTCCATTTCTCTATAGCAAGAGCTCTCAACCTTTCTTATATACGCATGGATCAAATGAAGTAAATTTCTAAGTACCAATACCTAGACCTCATCCCCTACCCCCATATCGGTTTCAATCCAGCTATGTTAAGCTTTTGTTGTTGTTCAGTCACTCAGTCATGTTCGACTCATTGCCACCCCATGGACTGCAGCATGCCAGGCTTCTCTGTCCTTCACTATCTCTGAAGTTTGCTCAAATTCATGTGGTTGAGTTGGTGATGCTATCTAACTATCTCATCTTCTACCACCCATTCCCCTCATTCCTTCATTCTTTCCCAGCATCAGGGTCTTTTCCAATGTGGCAGCTCTTCCCATCAGGTGGCTAAAATATTGGAGATTCAGCTTCAGCATCAGTCCTTCCAATGAATGTTCTGGATTGATTTCCTTTAGGATTGACTGGTTTGCAATCCAAGAGACTCTCAAGAGTTGTCTCCAGCACCACAATTCAAAAAGATCAATTCTTCAGTGCTCAGCCTTCTTTGTGGTCCAACTCTCACATCCATAAATGGCTACTGGAAAAACCATAGCTTTCATCATACGGACATTTGTTGGCAAAGTGGTGTCGCTGCCTCTTAAAATGTTGTCTAGGTTTGTCACAGCTTTCCTTTCAAGGAGCAAGTGTCTTTTAAGTTCGTGGCTACAATCACTGTCTGCAGTGATTTTGGAGCCCAAGAAAATAAAACCTATCATTGCTACTTTTCCCCCTTCTCTTTGCCATGAAGTGATGGGATTGGATATTATGATCTTAATTTTCTTAAATGTTGAGTTTCAAGCCAGCTTTATTTTTTCAAGCCACTGTCCTCTATTACCCTCATCAAGAGGCTCTTTAGCTCCTCCTGGACATGGTCAACCAGGAGATGGCAAGAGTGAACATCAGCACTTTAGGAATTAGTGAACTAAGATGGAAAAGAATGGGTGAATTTAATTCAGATGACCCATTAGAGTGGTATCATCTACATATCTGAGGTTGTTAAGCTTAGACATCTATATTTTCTAAAATCATCTTATATGATTTTAACATGCAATCACAGTTGAAATTACAGTTTCATATTACCATTGTTTCAGAAAACATGATTCATGACACTGAGATTCTAAATATGTTGTGAAAAAAAGGGAGAGTAAATTCCATCTATAAATTAAGAAAATTCTGCTTACCAAGTCATGGGTCTTTCTTCCATTACCTCCTTAGCTATGACTTCACTGTAAGTAATGTATATTTCAACACACCATTAATTTTGAGTTCCAATTTGTGGACACAGTATATCCCACATCCAAGCAGAGGTTTCATGAGTGCTTGTGTGGTTAACAAAGACTTTTGTCTCCTGTCATTCACCATGAAAGGAGTCTGCTTGGAATAGTTTCTTCCCCTTCACCCAAGCTCCAGAAAGAATGATACCTGAAGCAACTAGACCTATGTCTAGCTGACCCTCAGTTCTGTGAATGAAAAGTACATTTATTTTGAAAACCACTAAATGGGCTTTTAATATAGCATTATCATAGCAACAGCCAACCAACACAAACTTAAAATTCTAATCTCAAGATTCCTAAATCTATACAATTGCTAGTCTTTATTATGATGACTCAAGAGAGGCAATGTCACACAGTTTTGCAAACTTCTACTTTATGATAGAACTTTTGGTTTCAGGAACAATCTCAGATAACTTGCTTTCAGCATGAAATAATATGAGAAAATGCAAAATGTGCAATGAATAACTAAAATATTTTATACAACTATACTAGAATCAAAGTTTACTTTATGGATACCAACCAAAAATGTACCAACTGGAGATAAGATTTCATATTCTAAGTGTAAATGAAAAAGTAATAACTAGAAGAACTTGGGGGGAAAGCTGAATACGTGATAGAACAAAAGGCATGAAAAAAATTTTGTGGGCCAGATCTCTGGTTGGTAGTTAAAACTATATTTTAAAAAATGAATAAATAAGTAACCTAAGTTTCTAAAAATAACTTTATTGAGGGATATTTTACATATTGTATAATAATCCATTTCAAGTGTATAATTCAATGATATTTTAGCAAATTTAACAACTTATGCAAACATCTTCTTAAATTAGATTTAGAAGATTTTTGTCAGCCCAGTAATCCTTTATGCATATTTACTGTTGATCTCCCTCTCTTTCAATCCAGTTAGTCACCAATCTACTTTCTATCACTAAAGATTTGCCCTTTCTAGATTTTTAAAATAAGTAGAATAATACAGTGTGTAATTTCTTATGTCTGACTTCTTTCATTATGTGTAATGTTCATCTACATGGCAACATGTACCCAAGGTAAGTTCTCTTGCAGTCAAATAATATTCCATTGTATGGTTACAACACATTATGTTTATCCATTCAACAGGCTGATGACTGGACACTAGTCATAATAGTCACTTTCTGATTTATATGTGAAAATGAAAGTGAAGGTCACTCAGTCGTGTCTGACTCTGTGACCTCATGGACTATACCACCCATGGAATTCTCCGGACTGGAATACTGGAGTGGGTAGCCTTTCCCTACTCCAGGATATTTTCCCAACCCATTGATTGAAACTAGGTCTTCTGCATTGCAGGCAGGTTCTTTACCAGCTGAGCCACAAGGGAAGCCCAAGAATACTGGAGTGGGTAGCTTAT